>NW_014577170.1:376402-379814 GCF_000485595.1 Priapulus caudatus | reverse complement strand
CCTGTGAAGGCACTGAACTTCACAATATCCCGGAGGAATGTCGTCAATGAAGCCATTTCGCTGTTAATGGCGATACAAGTGCAGCAGGGAGCTATCCCTAGACAGACCTCTGTGATTCCTTCAAACATCCACGCGTGGGTGTAATACAGACACATGTGCACTCAGCACGGGCCAGGATATATCCGTGTACGGTATGAGATATAGGGTATTACAGACGCCAGGCGGAATGTCTGGTTCAGTTAAGATCCCCGTGAACTATGGGTAGACGTAGGACGCTCTAAAAATCAGGGGTTAGTGTTCACAGTGAATTACAGTTATATGCCGATCGGCAACGTCAGGTGGACATTGGTTAGACGCACGCACGCACGCACGCACGCACGCACGCACGCACGCACGCACGCACACGCCCACGCACAACCCATCCTTCGTGTTTGCCAATGAACCGCCCGCACGTAGAACGTGTTGATATTGCTGTGTTGACCTTGATTTTGCTAATTGAATTGAGTCTGGCAGACACTCGTTCTGTTGCTCTACTCCTGTAGAAGCAACACGACCCGGCTGAATTCTCATTAGGCGAGAGATGGAGGAAGAAAGAAATTCGTGGAATTTTTACCCCCCGTTACAGTCACGCGGTGATTTTCACGGCAGTTTTCACATCAGAGGCCGATAACCTTTCAAGTCTTCGTCGAAAAGCTTGGCAGCGGGCGGCGAAAACGAAGTTTCGGAATAGTTTGGAGTGCGAATCGGTGCGAGCGATAAAGAAACGGATTGAGCGATACAGAAACGGACCGAGCGATACAGAAACGGATCGAGCGCAGTGCTTTGAGGTGACAAATTAAACCTGCGTGCAAAAATGTCGGAAACGTGAATGCCTTTACACGCTTCTATAACGTGCCAATAGAGGTTTCGATCATATTCCTGATTAAATACCGTAATAATCTCACGCGTTCAAAACCTTCAAAGAGGGTTCTTAATAAAGTCGTGAAAATACCGCGATTTTCGCCCTAGCGCTAGTTTTTCTAATCTAAAATATGGCAATGCCTCTATTCAGCCAAGCCGCGCGTAATGCTAAAATCCATTATAATCCGCAGCGAGCGATCTCAAATTCTCGCTCAGCATCGATCCGAAATTAGTAGCATTAATCGCCTGCTTGGAGATTTGTTATTATCCGCAATTTTAATCTGCAGCCCTCTCGTAATTTGCATCTGTTTAGGAGAGCTCACACATCCGCTCGTGTTCGCGCCCGCGCGCGCCCTCTACCGGTCACTGCACACACGAATGCTACGAAGGAGTATATATATATAAATATATATATACCCGCTAGCGATTCATGTCTCCTTTCGTATCGTTTGAGTGGTTCGCATAATCCAGCGCTAAGCTGTTGCCCGAAGCAACGAAGCCAAGCGAAGCGAGTGAGAATGTCTCCATCCAGCACGTCTCTGCTGTGGCAGGCAATCCACGAGGCCAAGCGCCAGGTTGTCGCCTTGCCTGTCGGTCAATACACCGTAAATCGTATTTGATCGTGAAAGCTGCACAGAAGTGGTTCATCCCAAACGGTGAAAACCCACCGCGCGCGAACCGGGGCAGGCCCCTTTAATCAGCGCTTGTGCGCATAGCCGTGTTATTACACGAATGACTCATCAAGGACGCGTGGTCCGATCTAATGTTAGCCGGAGTGTTTCAGCCATGGGTGTG
The DNA here is from genome assembly GCF_000485595.1 of Priapulus caudatus. Classification (NCBI taxonomy): domain Eukaryota; kingdom Metazoa; phylum Priapulida; class Priapulimorpha; order Priapulimorphida; family Priapulidae; genus Priapulus; species Priapulus caudatus. Next base: position 378,119 of record NW_014577170.1, on the reverse strand, counting down.
TGTCACTATCTCCATCCGTAACCAGCTCTTTCCTCTCTCTCTCTCTCTCTCGTCTCTTCTCTCTCTCTCTTCTCTCTCTCTCTCTCTTTTCTTGTCCCTCTTTCTCTTCTAGGTCTTTCCTTGCTCTTTCTTTCCTGTCTTCTTCTCTGTCTCCGCCCTCCTTAACTCACTCCTCACCATTCACCACCCCGTACTCATCACTCACCCACTCGCTACCCTCTTCTCTCTTCTCACTTTTCCTCTCATTTCTTCTCGCTTGTCCCATCTCTCCTCCTCTCTCTCTCTCTCCATTCACCACCACACGCACCACCACCACCAACCACGACACCACCACCACCATTCACACCACGACCACCACACCACCACCACCACACCACCACCACACCCACCACCACCCCACCGACACCACTCACCACCACGACCAAACCCACCCCCCGGTCCGTGCAAGCCCCTCCTCCGATATCTCTTTCCCTCCCTCCCTCTCTCTCTCTCTCTCTCTCGCTCTCTCTCTCTCCTCGTCTCTCTTCTCTCCTCTCCTCTCTCTCTTCTCTTCTTCTCTCTCTCTCTCGTCTCTCTCTCGCCTCTCTCTCTCTCCTCTCTCTCCTCTGACTCTCTCCTCTCTCTGACCTCTCTCTCTGTTGACTCTCTTCTCCTCTGACTCTGCTCTTGCTCTCTGAAGTCTCTCCTCTGCTCTCGCTCTCTGCTCTCTCTCGACTCCTCTCTCCTCTACTGACTCTCTCTCTCTCGACTTCTCTCTCTCTCTGACTCTCTCTCTCTCTGACTCTCTCTCTCTCTCTGACTCTCTCTCTCTCTCTCTCTCTCTCTCTGACTCTCTCTCTCTCTCTGACCTCTCTCTCTTCTCTCTGACTCTCTGACTCTCTGACTCTCTGACTCTCTGACTCTCTGACTCTCTGACTCTCTGACTCTCTGACTCTCTGACTCTCTGCTGACTGCCTCTCTCTCTGCCTCTCTATCTCTCTGACTCTCTCTCTCTGGACTGCTCTGCTCTCTCTGCTCTCCTCTCTCTCGCTCTCTCTCTCTCTCTCTCTGCTCTCTCTCTTCTGCATGCTCTCTCTCTCTCTTGCTCTCTGACTCTCTCGTCTCTCTCTCTCTTAGTCTCTTCATCTCTACTCTCTCTCTCGTCTCTCTCTCTCTCTCTTCTCTCTCTCTCTCTCTCTTGACTCTCTGACTCTCTCTCTCTGACTTCTCTCTCTGACTCTCTCTCTCCTCTGACTCTCTCTGCTCTCTCTGTCTCTCTCTCTCGTCTTCTCTGCTCCCTCACTCTCTCTCTTCTCTTCTCTCCTGCTCCTCTCGTCTTTCGCTTCTCTGACTCTCTCTCTCTCTCTGCGCTCTCCGCTCTCTCTCTCTCTCTCTCTCTGGCTCTGCTCTCTCTGCTCTCTCTCTCTCTTCATGCTCACTCTCACTCTCACTTCACTCTCTACGTCTCTCTCTCTCTTCTGCTCTCTCTCTCTCTCTCTCTCTCGTCTTGCTCTCTCTCTCTCTCCTCTCGTTGGCTCTCTCTCTCTCTCGCGTGCTCGCGCGCTGCGCTATCTGCTATCACTGCGGGCTGTGTTAATGATGTGCTCTTTTACGGCGTCCGTGATGTATCGGTGACCGGCCGAGGCTGGCCGATCTCTGTTGTCGTTATCCCTCCTTCGTAGCATTCGTGTGTGCAGTGACCGGTAGAGGGCGCGCGCGGGCGCGAACACGAGCGGAT
>NW_014577170.1:361818-376392 GCF_000485595.1 Priapulus caudatus | reverse complement strand
TATATAATATTACATATATATATATATATATTATAATATATATATATCAGTATATATTTTACGCAGCGCTACGATCATCGTCTTCTTCCTTTCGGTATCTGTATTGATAGGTCGCACTAACCGCCTAGCTGTTCCGACAAAGAAGCAAGCAGAGGCAGAGTCATTCCCAGACGTTCCTGGTGTGCAGCAATCCACGAGCAGCGCCACGTTCGGCGCCTTGGCTGTCGGTCTAATACCGTAAAATCGTATTTGATCGTGGCTGCACAGAAGCGTGTTCAATCACGGTGAAACCCTCGCGGCGGACCGGGGCACGCCCGTTAATCAGCGCTTGTGCATAGCCGATGTTATATACACGAATGACTCATCAAAATTGACGCGGGCCGATCTAATGTGTAGCCGGAGTGTTTCAGACCCATGGGTGTGTGTCAAACGTTATCCTCATCCGTAACCACTCTTTCTCGTTCTACTCTCTCTCTCTCTCTTTCTCTCTTCTCTCTCTCTCTCCCTCTCTCTTCTTCCTTCTCCTCTTTCTCCTCTCTAGAGTCTTTCCTTTTCTTTCTTTCTGTTTTCTTTCTCGGTCTCCCGCCTCTTATCATCAACTTCACCCATTCACCATCCCACAACGTACTGTCACTCATTCACCCACCGGGCTTACCTGCTCTCCCCTCAGCTCTCTCATTCTTCTTCGATAGCCGACCCATCTCCTCTCTCTCTCTTCTCCTTACACACACCACCACACCACACCACACCGACCACGATTTCACCACCAACCACAAACCACACACCACCACCACCACCACCACCATCACACCACACCCTTACCCCGGTGTCCTGCAGATCATCGATATCTCTTTCTCCCTCCCTCTCTTTCTCTCCTCTCGCTCTTTCGCTTCTCTCTCTTCTCTTCTCTCTCTCTCCTCTCTCTTCTCTTCTCTCTCTCTCTCTCCTCTCTCTTCTCTCTCTCTCTCATCTTCTCGTTCTCTCTCTCTCTCTCTCTCTCTGACTCTCTCTCTCTCTGATCTCTCTCTCTTGGGATCTCTTCAGTGACTCTCTCTCTCTCTCTTGAGATCTCTCTCTCTCTGACTCTCTCTCTCTCTCTGACTGCTCTTCATCTCTGACTCTCGGCTCTCTCTGTTCTCTCTCTCATCTGGACTCCTCTCTCTCTTGACTCTCTCTCTCCATCTGACTCTCTCTCTCTCTGACTCTCTCTCTCTGCGGTCTCTCTCTCTCTCTCTGGCTCTGCTCTCTCCTCTCTGACTCTCTCTCTCTCTGACTCTCTGCTCTCTCGTCTCGTGGACCTCTCTCTCTCTCTGTCTCTCTCTTCTCTGACTCTCTCTCTCTTCTCTGACTCTCTCTCTTCGTGAACTCTTTCTTCTCCTCTGACTCTCATCCATCTCTCTCTGACTCTCTCTCTGCTCTCTGACTCTCTCTCTCTGCTGACTCTCTCTCTCTCTCTCTCTCATCTCTCTCTCTCTCTTCTCTCTCTCTCGCTCTCTCTAATAGTCTCTCTACTTAGCTCAATCTTCTCATCTCTACTCCTTCTCATGCATCCTTCTGCTCTTCTCTTACGATCTTACGATCAGATCATCATCTCTGTGAGATAGAACTATATACGTCATACTATCGATATTTATCGTGAGATTAGAATCTAGATCATCTACTTCTGCATAGATACTGAGCTATTATGCTCTAGGTATAGATAGATAGATAGATAAGGATAGATTAGATAGATAGATTAGAATAGATAGATAATATACGATAATTATAGATACGCACCTAGAACTATGATTATGATCAGTACAGATCAAATAGTGATAGACAGATAGCTCATTAACACAAACATAGTACTATTGTCTCTAACTCTCCTCTTTCTCTCCTCGCTTGCTTGTTATACTCTCTTACTCTTAATAACTTTTTCGGCTTTCTTGATTTTTATCTCCTCCTCTCCGCATTATATGCTCCTTCTACTCTTCTGTCTCTCTTCTCTATATTCTCTTGCTTATTCTCTCTGTCTTTCGTCCTGGCTTGTGGTCTCTCCTTGCTCCTACCTCCTCTGTAGTCTCTCTCTCTCTCCTCTCTCTCTCTCTCTCTCTCTCTCTCTTCGGTCACTCTCACTCTCACTCTTCGATCGTCTCATACGACTTCTCTCTCTACTATACTCTCATCTCGTGTTCCTCTCTATTATCTCATACTCTATCGCTCTCTCTCTCTTCTCTCTCATCTCGCCTCGCTGCGCGCTCCGCGAGTAATATCCTTATAAACTCATTATTATTAATGCTGTGCCTAGTCTATTTATATTATGTATTTAGTGAATTTGTGCTAATACTTATTACGTGATCAGCTAGATTCACGGTATGATTGTATTCGATATGATGACTGCCTGTGTACCTATCGTGGACAGGGACTTGAAGATTAACATGCACAACACTCATTGCTCTAGTTGATTCGGTTATCCCTCCTTGCTACCGTCTAGTAATTTCGACTGTCATTTGCGACTACCTGTCCAGCCTCGATATACTCTATCACAGAACCTGGGTAGAGGGCGGCTTCTCGGAGCATGTTAGCTCGTGAAATAGAGGAGCGATACTGCAATGCCTGATGCGCGAAATCTGCGGTTCCTTATTATAACTAACAGCGGGGACTGTGTGGCTGAGGATTATTCAGCCACTAAACCAAGATGCAATAGATGCTTTTGATGGAGAAGATAACGTGTCCTCGAGCAGGAAATTTAAAAAATATGAAGCAGAAAAATCCAGGGTATATTTTTTGAATATGAATCAAATCTCCAACAGTTTGCGAATGATGTCGTACTATTTCGGATCTCAGAATCTGCTCTCCCCGCAGACAGAAAGAACTTATATATTAGAAGATCTCTGACAACTCTCTACGATAGTGTCATCGGATCCAGATTCTAGTCAATATGCGACTGTGTTAAGCATTCATCCGCACCAATAATCTAATCACTGGCTTGTTGGCCGAGATGAGACCGTCCAAAACAATATCATCAAAATCGCGTCTCACTAGGATGAGACATTGCCACTATTTTATGATTAGAAGATATTAGCTGCTTGACCAGACAACAAACCAAACAAACAACCTGGACAAACAAACGAACAGGGGGCCGAAACAAAGTCGCGATTAGAGACTCGGGACGGTGGAATATTGATCTTCACTTGGGGTTATATTATTGCACGACCTTTATTATCATAAGAACCCTCGTTCATTTTTCGGCATATGGCCTATATATAGCACAGAACCAGCTTGCTTGCTGCGCTATACGGCAAGTTTTGTAATTACTATCGCAAAAAGCCTGCCCTGTCATATTACCAGATGGTTAAATAAATACATACACTGTGTAGTGCAAAAGCCTCTATCGCTCGCCCTCTCTACAACTATTGGAGTTTCCACGGTACACGCGTTACCTACATCACTATTCAGCATATGACGATATAAAAGGCATTCTCATCGGGGTTTCGACTAGTTTTGTTCTCTCCAACGGCTAGTTTTAATGTTGTTATAGAGATCCTATCACATCAGTTGAGTGCACTTGCAGCGGCTCCGCGACATCCCCCGCTCGTTCATGTATGCGCGCACAAACCACTCGTCGGATGCCGTTTCTGACTCAGAGTCGCTCTCAAAGACTCCACACACGGTTTCATCGTCTATCGCTACGGGAGCGTCAGCCCACGAACCCTATCACCACGTACACACAGTAAGTACGCGCGACTATCCTGAAACACATCTCAGTTATCCAGGTTTCACGCCGCCCGCGCCTGTACCACTCACATGCTCCTTATTCGAATCACTGTGTAAATTAAGACTTGAGTAACTATGGATCATACATTTGGGTTCCTGGGCCATGTCTAAAAATTCATGATGTTGCAAATAAATACACTGTATCACGTACGAAAATTCCAGTAATATTCGCGTGACGTACTTATGTAAATCGATACGCGCCTTTACATTGGGCTGACTGTCCAAGGTATTCTCATCAGAAACAATTATCTCACTTCACAGAGAGTTCACAACGAAATATTCGCTCATTAATAGTCTATATTAGATTACGTCATAACTATTTGACTTTACTATTCTTCCGACGACTACTCTCGGGGATTGGCCTTGAAATGTAGGCACATTTCACGAGCCGACGTTCGTGTGTTCTTACCAGTGAAGAATAGAGCACAGAACGGCAGCGTGTGTTGACCATGAAGCTCCAACAAATTAGCAAAATCCTGTTGACTGCGCGTTGCCTAGATCACAGCAAGATATAACACACGTTTCTACCGTCAATGCCTGTGTCTCGCGGCTGGTAAGCAGTTCACTGCTTATGGCTCATACGACCACCCGGCAGACAGGCAGTTCACAGGCAGCTAGGTCGTCGAACACAGCGAATAAACCTCTTACGTAGTCCATCCGCATTCACGTCGGAGATGATCGCGTGTCCGTGCCGCCCATGTTTTATACGTAATTGCTCACGCTTGCCAATGTTTTAGCGGTCCGATGAGGGACCGATCGTGTGCGCTGTGCGTGACGTATGTGCGTCGCGTGGCGCGTACTGAGGGTCTTCGACTCTCTAGATTCATATGTCCAGCTCTTGCACCGTTTGCGGCCTGATAGATTCTCAGCGCGGCATTTACTACTTAATCTTCGCACAACGCTCGTACACTTAGTGTAGAAACAGCTGAACCCCTGAGATTGTGTTCAGTGTGAAGGATGTCCATGACGCTTCCCTCACCACATTAATGTCCCTCAAAGCTTGCCGCGGTTCCCTTCACGTTTCCTATAATTCGATCTGTAAGAGGAACATTTCACGCTCGGCGTCTGCTAATACCTAATATACTCCATATACCGACTCAAGGATGAGCTAAGTTCAGTTCTTACCGCCTCTCTCGCCTGTTCTCGCAAGGTGTCCATTGAATAGATACTATGGTATTTAACACTAGGCAAAACGGCACGTTACCATGCAGTTCCCAGTTCTTGATATGATGCCAACAGTTGAAATATCTAGCGGAGAACGTGTTGATCTGAGGAGATAAGGGGGGCGGGGATAGACTCATCGGCGCTCGACGATAGTTACTAGTTACTTTACATTCGGCCATGTATCTAAGCCCCTTATGGTCAACACAAGTTTTCAGATTAAATGTGCCTATACGTTACAGTTAATTGTTAACGACCTAATCTTTCACCTCCATGGGTTACCAGGTTCGGATCATACTATGGTTGACTATCGCCTATATATGCCATCTAAATGATCGTTAAGTTGCTTTACAAGCGGACCTAAATTCATCAGAGCCAAAATTAACCATTTGTCGCATTACAGTTCTTGTAAAGCGGCCATTAGATCATTTAAATGCCTATAGAGTTCAGCGGAGATAAGTAACTTAAATAGGGTATTCGTAACTTAGGTTAACTATCTATTATATATGAATAAAGTATAGCTGTATTATAAATGTGAGTTTGTGCGAACTCGGTAACTGGGCGCACAAAGGTGTTAATTATATGCGCTCTGAATGACTTTTGAGGCCCTCGTGTGAAAGGGCCAAATATAAGGATCATTTACATTGGCTCAATTAGTGTTGGCGAATAAGTACTCATAGGGTTTATCGTATAACTTATATATGCGCGCTAAATCACTCCTGCGAAATAAGTGATTCTCCATATGTTGGTTGCATTTCGAACTGGGAAAACTGGTAACCTGCTGCCTAGGGTTTACTAGGTTCCTTATGTCGAATTAAGGAACTGGATATCTGTAGAAGCTGCGCGCAGCCAACTTCGCTCTGAGTGCTGACAGCTGATCATTCTGTGTATAAGATAACAGGTTAGGGCGTGTGTATTTGTTTGGAGTCTGTGCTTGTGCTAACCTATGCACCTGTTAAACACTGGGGAAACCACTATTTTGAAGTATCGGTGTCTGCCGCTAAATAAATTAGCTGATCGTGGCTGGACACTGCAGCGGGACCCGCCTTTTCACCAGTAGACCCGACGCTCCGGTGAATGCCTCATTTTGTCGTAAACGCTCCAGTTGCCTGTGAGTATTGCGGTCACCTTCGCACCTTATAGAGGGTTACGCGACCTTGCCACTCAAAATAAGGCAATAATCACCCTACAATTCTGACTGCAGCGCCGGCCATCTCTGCTTTCCAAAAAGACTGCGACAATGTGCTTGCGTGCAATCTGTAGACTGGGTACTCGTTCACCTCTCGACCTTAGTTACTAACGATCGGGTCATCCATCGACGCTAACTAAGCCGAGAGACTCGGGTGGCGACGAGTTACCCAGTCTATGTATCTGGCCGACATCAACAATCAACCGAATTTTACATTAAAGCTATGGTGTTAATTACAGTAAAACCGCGTATATAGAACATAGATGTTTTCAAGTTTAGTCCTCAAGTTCCCCTTCAACATGTTCTTTATACTAAATGGTGCTTACTGAAAAATTTACAGGTCTCAATATCGGTTCTTTAAATAGAGTTCTTAATTGTTTCTATCTTTTTAATATGTATCTTTAAGCGAAAAACCCGCGCTACCCTGCGCGGGACTTAGTGGACTCGTGAGGCATGTGTTACCAGTACAGTAGTGTTATTGATTAAGGTGTTATAATGGAGAGTTTAGTGTTGTAATGTTTGTTTTTTTATGGTTGAGATTGTCTCAATACAAAGTACATGTTATTTTCAGGACTGAACTGCGCCTGTTTTTATGGTATATGCAATTTTTTTTACCGCTTGGTCACCTGAGTGATTCTTAATACGACGTGCTTCTTTTATGGCGGGGTTTTAGTTGTTATACTGTAAATAATGCAGTACATGTGTCTGTCGAGATAACGAATGCCAGGGTGCTGGCATTGTTATTGATTGAGCTTTGGCAATTGCATTTGCATTGCACATTGCCCATTGTTATTGCATCGGATATTGTTGAGCTCGTCTTTTTTTTTGTATTTTTACCTGCTGTTCTTTTTAAGTACTTCATCTGCCAATGTGTTCGGGCGACATAAATCTTAATAGTATGAACGTCAGCTTTAATCTCTCATATAAGCTCAGCATCATTACTTAACATAGTGAGTGTTTCATTAGTTTAGGAAACGCGAAGCAAGTGATCATAGGTTCTTGTATATTTGGTTATAAAATCGGATGTTTTGTCTATATGGAAGAAGCTTTTACGATGACATGCCGGACTTAACATGTCTTAAAATCTATGTTCTTATCGCGGTTTCAGAATTAGCGCTTCCGGCAAACGCTACGTTACAGATATTTTTGTTTAATGGCCCAATTGAATTTCCTAATACGCGTTTAGCAAAACCTGGTTAGGTAATCAGTTGGCGAAGTCCAAATTCATGCATGCTTACAAGTCGAGATTATAATTACTGTACTGTATTGCAATACGATATTAGCAGCGGAATTACTCAGTGATGTGTGTACGATTCGCCCAGATTCTTGACAGACAGGTGTTATATGCAAGACATTTGCTAGCTGAGTTGGGGTGCTCTGCGTATCATGTGAAGAGTCACTGAGTATAACTGATAAAGGGCTCACGTGTTTTTCTGCCGGATGATTCATCGATATTGACTTAATAGCATGGAGAACCTTATTTTTAGTCACCGGTCGGCTGAAATGTGTGTGCACGCGCAATCACCACGGCTGATGTTCATGACTTGATGTTTGTTTTTAGAAGTCCGCGTGAACGTAGTTCTCAAAGAATATAAAACCTTCACGATGTTACGCATATAAGGCTATCAAACGCATCTGATTTAACTGAATATTCATACATCTGTCGGTCGCTTTAATCGCCTTACATGTTTAGACAACTACTGTTCTGACTGAGCGACAGGAAACTTGCATAGAATTGTACCATAACTCGGTGTGTGCGTGAGTATGGGGATGAGATCCTTTGATTCACTAGACAAACGGTTATCACCAGAAAGCACGTTCTATCTTCGACGCCCAGCATTGCAGAGCTCAAACGTCCGTGTTTTCTTGTTGCATTGGGAACTGGTGGAACTCACGCAAATAATGTAAGCCCAAGAATCCAGCCAGAATCAGGAAGGTTACCTGGGGTTGACGGGGGACGTACGCCTGGTGAATAGGGATATTCCCGATAATTATGTTCTCTGAGGGAGGACCTGAAGGCCACCAGAAGATGAGTGGGAGTAATAATAACCGGAGCCAACCTCCCGGTTAAGCTCGAGTCTCAGCCTCGGGAAACGTAATAGTGAGGTTTCGCCCATCTGCTTAAAATTGACCTAGCTGTCCTTAATTGGTTCGTGCAGTCGACACCCGTACAAGCTCGCGTGCGAAGATTGGGGAGCCGAGTGCACCTGCATGCAATCATAATAGGATTGGCCCCTCCAGCAGTACTCTAGAGTGCTAGGACTACTCTCCGCGTTGAGGTGAACTGCTTGTTGGAACTGAGCCTAATGTGTTCTCGTAGGCCGGAGTCCATTTTGTGATCTCCAAAAGCGACTGTTTCAGACCACAAAAGACCTGGATGCCTAACGAATCGACTGTTCTGCGGTTGGTTAGTGGTGTATCAGATCTTACCATCTAATCATTGTGGTGGGTGATGACTAGTGTGTCGTGTGTGTGTGATCCCATCTTACGTTATCGAGCACAGTGGTTAATTGCAGGGGCGGGTGTGTGTGTGTGTGGTGTGTTGTTTGATGTATGTGTGTATGTGTCCGCGTACTGGGGTCGTGTGTGGCCGGGTCGGTGGCCGGGCCCCCCCACTTTTTTGGCAGAAAGTTGTACTCTGTGTCTATATGTATCGTTCTTAGTGTGTCTTGAATGATCTCACTGGGTGATAGAAATGTGCTGTGCTTAATAGACAACAGTAAGACATTGGCGTTAGAATAAGGGAGTGGTAGTGGGTGGAGTGGGGGAAAGAGCGAAAGAGAGTTGTCTTAATCCACATTTTCAGTCATGCCATACTGGAAAATTCACAAGTTTTGACGACGCATGTCCCTCGGGTATAGCTTTACTCTATTAGCAAACAGACTAGTGCACTCAGCGTGCTGTGTGCGTGTGATTTATAGCCTGTCCCAATACCGTGCGTAGACTTCGGGGCCTGAGTCTCGTGCTTCGGTAGGCTCGATCGACGAGCGTCGATATCAGTCAGCCGTACTTGCATTATGCACGCTGCGTAGCCAGGCGGGTTCGGGGCTGGCGTGTTGTATCTCGAGATCGTCTAAGCCTTGAGGTTATTGTGTTGTGACCGCCCCCCCCGACCCTCCCTCCCCCAGCCATGTTAGTGTTGTGCCGCGTCTATGCAAAAATTTTCGTTGAAATATTTGGACCAAGAATTTCGACTTGTATGCTAGGTCGCGTCTGTGTACATTTTGTATTGTGGTGTATGTGGGTGTGTGTAATACATTGCAAAATTCCATCGTGCGGGAGGGTGAACAGCTGAACACCCACACCATCCACACCTGCCTTGTGTGTGCGCTCGGTCGACTTGGCCCCCTGCGCCTGGTTCGCTTCGCGCTCGCGAGCAGAGGGGTTTACAGGGGGTGGTCCAGGGAGTCCGAACCCCCCTTGGCGTGCGTGTCGAGAAGGAACAACGCGATCTGACGGGGTCTAATTTGAAAAAAAATTTCGGGGGGAGGGCCCCCCGAGGACCCCCCCCCTTCGCGGTGTGTGATGCTCGCATGTGATATATATATATGTATATGTGTGGATAGATAGATATATGTATGGATGAATGGCTGGATAGATCGGTAAGCATGCATGTAGGTAGGTAGGAAGGTAGGTAGGTTGACGGGTAAATAAATAGATGAATAGAGATGGTAGATAGATATAGACTTCTGAGATATATGTACCGGGCGACCGTCCTTCGAGAGGCAGAGAGAGAATGAAAGAGAGAAAGAAAGAAAGAGAGAATGAAAGAGAGAAAGAAAGAAAGAGAGAGAGAGAGACGAAAGAAAGCGCGAAAGAGAGAAGTCGAGCAACAGATGAAAGTTGCTCCTACGTCCCAACTACCACTATAACAACACTAGGTCGCTGCCAGCATGCACGACAACCACTGACTGACACAGACCTTCATTCAGCGGTCTAGCTCGCCGTATCGAGAAGCTACGCGGGGGGGGGCATCGGTTCGCGCGGGGGCCCAGGGTACGAAATTAACGGGAGTCCGGAGTCAAATACTCCCTGCTTTTCTGTCGGACTCCCAGATTTGGACATATGCAGGAGTCCGTGTGACTCCCTGAAAATTCTGCCATACTATACTACCTACTTCGGTCCAGAGCACGGCCTCGCCGAATTACCGTATTTTTTCAGCAAATGTTCAAAGAAAATTTGGCAGCCGTGCAACCGCATGAATCTTCAAAATAAGCACATGTATGCGTTTTAACTTATTGTTAATATCATTCGTCGTATTTACATAGAGGCAGTGTGCAATTATTTTAACACTGACTAAATATTAGTTAACACTTTGATAAATTCGTTCTCCGCTGCAGCTGCAAACACTCCGACTAAAGCCACAGACGGATGCATCTGTCTTGTAAACACTTTTCTGGCGTCTGGCGCGGATAGGCGGGAAAGCTTTTCTATGCGTTATATTATCCATCGTGATTGTTTTGCGCAGTTTTTTTTACGTCTGGTGCAGGACGTTTTTTAAGATAGGAATGATGGCGTATGTCTGTGTAATACACTATTACTATTTCCTTACTTCAAAATCACATGGTATACGTGTTTATAACTGAATTGGAGTTTTATCATTTCTATTAAATAGAGTACCATATGTATAACATTGCCTGTTTAACACACAACTAGCATGCTATATATTGTTATTTTGTTATTTTGTATAACTTGTTATTTTTAATAAAGATTATTATTCGCTGGAGGTCAGATCTCATAGGTCAGTGTAAACATTAATTGTTAAATCCAAATTCAATTATGTAACTAGAAAGGGCAGTTGTCACCAACTACATGTATCCCCCCCCGTGTTCTCTTCAAGATGTGTAAGTATACGATGTTTGGTCGCGCTAGGTCAATTAGGGGCCGAGTTATAGAGCAGAAGGAAAATATGATAAAGGTCAAGGTCAAGGTCAAGGTCAAATAAAGGTTGCGGTGACCTGGTTTCGGTACGCGACACACCTTCTCCCCAAGATGTGTAAGTATACCAAGTTTGGTCGCGCTAGGTCAATTAGGGGCCGATTTATAGAACGAAAGGAAAATATAATCAAGGTCAAGGTCAAGGTCAAGGTCAAGGTTAAATAAAAGCCGCAGTGACCTGGTTTTGGTATGCGACACAGATTCTCCCCAAGATGTGTAAGTATACCAAGTTTGGTAGCGCTAAGTCAATTAGGGGCCGAGTTACAGAGCGAAAGAGAAATGTGATCAAAGTCAAGATAAAGGTCAAATAAAAGTCGTAGTGACCTGGTTTTGGTATGCGACACACCTTCTCCCCAAGATGTGTAACTATACCAAGTTTGGTAGCGCTAGGTCAATTAGGAGCGGAAGGGAAATATGATCAAGGTCAAGGTAAAGGTCAAATAAAGGTCGTAGTGACCTGGTTTTGGTAGCGCTAGGTCAATTAGGGGCCCGAGTTATAGAGCAGAAGGGAAATATGATCAAGGTCAAGGTAAAGGTCAAATAAAGGTCGTAGTGACCTGGTTTTGGTAGCGCTAGGTCAATTAGGGGCAGAGTTATAGAGCGGAAAAGAAATATAATCAAGGTCAAGGTAAAGGTCCAATAAAGGTCGCGGTGACCTGGTTTTGGTAGCTGCGCACCTTCTGCCGACGAAGATGTGTAATAGACCAAGTTTGGTCCACTAGCTCATTAGGGGTCGAGCCAAGAGCGGAAGGGAAATATGATCAGGTATAAGGTAAAGGTGCAAAATAAAGTCGCAGTGACCTTGTTTTTGGTACGCCTGCCGCACCTTCTCCCCCAAGAGTGTAAGTAGACCAAAGTTTGTCAACGCTAGGTCAATTAGGGCCGGAGCTATAGAGTGGAAGGCGAAAAATCTCTGTGGGCGCGACGGAGCGGGGGCGCGCGGCATGTAGCAGACATTAAACCAATGTACGTGTCGCGGAGGATACAATAAGAATTGCGATGCAAACATAGCAAATTACAAGTATGTACACAGTCACTCGGCCATGTTCGGCACGGCAAATAGATGCTTCTGTATAACACTCTCAACATCTATACAGAGCAGAGACAAAATGATGTGGGCGTATTATAGAGAGCGCTGCAATCGCTGCCCATCGCGGTGTACTGCTTCGTCAAGTAGACCCAAAGAAGAGAACTCGGGAGTAGAGGGAGTCCTCTATTCTAGTTCTACGAGTAGACCCAGCGTAGCATGCTTAACACCCCCCCCTATGATACACGTCCCCCCATACACTGCGCATGTGCATGGGCGTATATATCAGGGCGCATGCGCATGATGATGGTCTTTATTGGCCATCCACATTGATAGGGGGGAAGGTTGCTATGGGTGGGGGCATTATCTACCATGTTACATTAGCTCGTTGAGTGGTGGGAAACCCAGCTCTTAATATGTTAATTATATGCGCCATCTAATGATGTTTAACCATTTGGCTGCACTCTACAATCTATTCATTGGTCAAGCCCAGTAACCTACGCCTTCAGCCACTCTTGTAGTACTACGTAAACATTGGTTGGACATTGGAGATCATTGCTGACCCATTTTCGGGTCGCGACCCAGGGTTTGAGAACCACTACTCTTCGACCACACACGTTTCTAGCAGATACTTCGCAGATACGCCACCTCAATCCACGGCAAACCAGCTGTGCCGTGGATTGGAAGAATTAGCACCAAGCCAGCACGAAGTCAATAATTAAAGTGAATGCCAGGATTTGAGATCACCTTCTTTCTATGGCCGCCTTTCTAGATTATATTTTCATTGTCATCATCAGCAGCAGCAGTAGCAGCACTAGTAGTTGTAGCAGTAGCAGCAGTAGCAGCAGCAGCAGCAGCAGCCGCAGCAGCAGCAGCAGTAGCAGCAGCAGCAGCAGCAGCAGCAGCAGCAGCAGCAGTAGTAGCAGTATAGCAGCAGCAGCAGCAGCAGCAGCAGTAGTAGTAGCAGCAGCAGCAGCAGCAATAGCAGCAGCAGCAACAGCAGCAGCAGTCAGTAGTTAAATAAACTAAAGCCGCATCCTCACTACATCTGCACTAACAGGGTTAAAGCGACCGCACCGGAGTAATTATGCATAGGGAATTACTACGGGGACTGCGAGTGCCAGCAAGACATTACAAGTAAAGGCCGTACGCCAACACTAGCCCTAACACCCACTAGAGCCTGCATACCGACCGACCATCCGTTTCTCGTTCAACCATTACAACCAGCGGTCATCACGCATGCAGCGTGTGCGCTTTAAATGTCGCCAGAACGCGAAGCTTTTCCGAAATCCGACTAACTCGGAAAGGTTGTCCATAGATAATAAGATTACGATAGCTTAGATAGTTTACAGGCGATTACTGCGCGCACCTAATACACACGTTAGTCGGCCAGCGTGTGTTTGCGTAGCTGCTGCATAGAGAACCGACATTTGAGTTCGACATTTCTCTCAAAATGCGTGTAGGCGTTTACGTGATTCTGGTATATACGTCTATTGATAGACTCCTGGTATAATATATACGTTAATAAGTATAATAATATAAGTCAATAATAATAATAACTATCCGTGGGAGAGAAGCTATAACATGCTCATCTATAGATGCCATGACAGTAGATAGTTGCTCTCACTCATTGCTAGAGGTTGGATGGCAGCTGATGACATAAACGTTCTACTCATTGTTGATGGGGTAGGGGATGGTTGTTTGGTAACCGGTGACTGATGTACTGAGTGGAGGGTGGCGCGAGGCAAAGTGGGTCAGGTGATACGCCTACTACTAATATAGAGAGAAAGAGGTATGGTCGTGTCGGAAACCTACTTAATATTTAGTGACATCAAAAATTTATCTATAAACTAGATCGTCTAAATCACCTAGCTGATCTATTTTCGGTGACATATATGTCTCTGGATTGGGTTTGGGGAAGGCTTGGTCTAGCTATATATATCTACGTGCTGTCAACCACCTACCAAGCATTCACACATCAACAATTATTTGTCATTATAGCTAACGCGACCAACCGGCCACTAAGCTGACGAGTCGAAGACACATAACTTAATTTTCTAGTGAATAGACTGAAAAATGTTGTGATCAAATTTTCAATCACTGCATAATTTGCCCCCCCCCTCCCCCTGGCTTTGTCAAACGCGGAGTATTTTTTACTATATATCGTAGTATAATATATATATATCGTATATATACTCCGATATCGTAAATATCGGAGTATTTTACTATATCGTGACTGCACGCTGTCCGTTTCAATTAGACTGCTGCGAACCGTTTTTATCACGTTCTCCACAGACGACTTTCACATTGACATTACCCAGAGAGGCAGTCTATATTGGTTTCTCACACAAGTGGCTACAGTGTCCCCCCACACCGATTTCACCACAGTGGCTCCCCACAGCGGCACGCTATGATAATAACTCCCAACAGTGGCTCCCCCACAATGATTTCACCACAGTGGCTCCCCACAGCGGCACGCTATGATAATAACTCCCAACAGTGG
>NW_014577170.1:353513-359689 GCF_000485595.1 Priapulus caudatus | reverse complement strand
AGATCTTGCCTTTCCCCTTGAAGCCCTGCCTTTGCTGGAATCCCATGCTTGAGGGACGATGACGATGTGGGCGGCGAGACAGCGGGACGTATGAACATGACGTGGGCCGACGCGGGAGCGAGTACGGACGCCACGCGGGACGATGACGTGGGCGAGCGGCACGATGACTGATAAACGCGGGGACGAGTACGATCGACGGAAGCGACAACGATAAGGCCCGTGCTGTGGCTGGAATTATCCGCGCCCGTGCCAGCAACAGCTGGGTCGGTCTTCACACGGCGATTTCATAGCGGTGTGAGCGCTGACATTTCGCTCTGCAGATATTATATATATATATATATTATATATATATATATTACTATTAATATACTTACTATAATATTAATAGTGCGAATTCATGACATTTTCTTTGCTGGCGAAATTGCAAGCAAATGCTAATCCACCCGCAAAATGTTGATCGAGCGGGAATGGTGTTTGACACCGTTAATCGCAATTTCCTCTCACTGGGTTTGTCTGCGGGTGAATCGTCGACCTTGTGTTGACGTACTACGTTACCGGCAACAAAGTGTTTAACTTTCAAGGTTACTTTCAAGGCCGACTTTCAGTGCGTGCTTTGGTTACATACAGTCCTACGCAGCTTGCGCCCGTGTGTGTTGGTTACATCACTCGCACACATACGCGCGCGCGGCACGCACACACAACACAACCATACACACTGCGCGCGCGCACACATCAGCACACACACACAACAACACAACACACAACACACACAGGACGCGGGCACCGGCGCGAGCGCCACAAACAGTACCACACACACACCACACACACGAACACACATACACAGCACGCACACAACGCGCAGCCAAGCGCGCGCGCACACACACACGATACACACACACGCGCGCTGGCACCCAGCAACACACATTCGCACACATACACACGCGGCGCACGCACACGGACCACAAGCACACACCACACACCAACACACACACACACACACACCACACACAACAACTTACACCACACACGAGCACACAGACAGCACACACAGCACAGCACACATACACAGCAACCACACCACACACACACACACACACACACATCACACACACAACATACATAACACAAATACACTACAAACACACACACACACACCCACACACACACACACACACACACACACCACACACATACACACACGCACGCACGCCCGCGCGTCGCCTGCACGCTGGCTTCTTGTTTGCCCTATAGCTGTTTGACCTTGCCACGCTGACGGCTCGCATATTTGATCGCAAGTATGTCGGTGATGCTGCGCGCTGGCTGCTGATCTCGCTGCTGCTGCTGGCTGATGATGATTGATGATGACTGGATGATGATGATGATGACGATGACGACTTGCTGCTACAGCATGTAGCTCACGTGAGGTGAAGTATACGACACCTGCTGGCTTCACTGATGACTTGTGATAAACTTCGGGAATCGACTGTTAAAACTACGATATACTGATAATACTCAATATAAACTTAATATAATATTAATACTTAATATACTTAACATACTAACATGCTTAATTAATACTACTATGGTTCTTCCGAGTGAGGCGTATAAAATCTACTTTTGGCGGTCGGCGTCTCTTTTTGTGTAGCGAGAACGTTGCATCGGTGTGTAGAGTTGCGAGATTCGAATGAACGGCTTTTGGTTCGTGTCGGTATGTTATAGAAACGTTCGTTCGAATGCAGATTAGGCCCCCTTGCTTCGCACGCAACTTTACTTAGACTATGGTAATCTCAGTCTGCGTTTACTTTTTTCGAAAGTGTACAGCGTGGCAGTGGTTTTCGTTGAATGGAATTTCTTTCGAGACGAATGCGATTCGGAAACGTATCAACAGCTAATAATACATGTACAAGACGTAATAATACATGTACAAGACATAATAATACATGTACAAGCAATAGCTACACTAATATACATGTACAAGACATAATAATACATGTACACAGAGTAATATGTATGTTAGCAGACATAATAATACATGCTCAAGCAAGACATAATAATACATGTAAAGACATAATAATACTATTGTACAAGACATAATAATCATTGTACACGACATATAATACCATGTACCAAGACATAAATACATCTGATAATAATGTACAAGAGCATAATCAATACATGTAAAGACATAATAATATGTACAAGACATAATGATACATGTGCAAGAATTAAATACATGTACAAAGACATAATAAGTACATGTAGCAAGACATAATAATACAATGTGACAGACATCATACATGCTACAAGAGCGCTAATAATACATGTACAAGACATAATAATACATGTACACAGACATCATGGCATGTACACACGACATAATAACTACATGTACAAGAACATAAGAATACATGTACAGCGAATGACATACATGTACAAGACATAATTCATACATGTACAGAACATATATAAATACATGTACAAGACAGTAGTAAATACATGTAGATACACATAATTACATGTACAAGACA
This sequence comes from Priapulus caudatus, assembly GCF_000485595.1. Classification (NCBI taxonomy): domain Eukaryota; kingdom Metazoa; phylum Priapulida; class Priapulimorpha; order Priapulimorphida; family Priapulidae; genus Priapulus; species Priapulus caudatus. The sequence continues at coordinate 357,161 of NW_014577170.1, read as the reverse complement.
TAATAATACATGTTACAGGATATAATTAATACATGTATAGACATAATAACATGTAAAGATAGATAATACATGTACAAGACATAATCATATTACATGTACACAAGACATAATAATACATGTACAAGACGTAATAATACATGTACAAGACGTAATAATACATGTACAAGACATAATAATACATGTACAAGACATAATAATACATGTACAGACATAATAATACATGTACAAGACATAATAATACATGTACAAGACATAATAATACATGTACAGACATAATAATACATGTATACATATGTATCATTAGCTCTTGATCGTATACTTGTACCGCATGATGTAAACGTAAACAAATCCTCTTCAGAGGAATGTGGCCCAGAAACGGTAGGAAGTGTAGCTGATGCTACTGCTAGTCTTCGATAGTCTTAGTCTTAATTCTTTAGTCATCGATTCTCAACATGCGACCTGGTCTTTCACGCTGAACTCAGAGGTGGCAAGATATGAACATCAACGTGTTCTAGTTTGTGTTGTTATTTATTTACGTGAACGCTCGGTTATTAAATGGCCGCATGATGTTATTGAACTCCTGAACATAAACGGGTCTGAAACTGCAGTTGCTACATTGTAATCAATCACCATCCTGTGTGTTTACATTGTGTACACGAGTACATACGTGACACCACTGAGTCCGTCTGAGGAAAGAATTTATGGTTAGCGTGTGTTTATTTAAGTTCACGTAAATCTTTAGTGGGGACGTGATGTGTATCCTTGAGTAGATAATTCAGATGGAATACCCGTGTGGACAATGCTAAGATGGGCTAGTCTCAGCTCTAGACTCTCTCTCGCTCTCTCTCTCTCTCTCTCTCTCTCTCTCTCTCTCCTCTCTCTCTCTCTCTCTCTCTCTCTCGCTCTCGCTCTCTCTCTCGCTCTCTCTGGCTTTGATATGCTAGCGATTCAGTTTTAGAAGCACAGTTGTCAGATCGAATGAACTATTTTTCAAGGGTATAATATTATAAACATATCTCCCACATGCTATTGCTGGGGTTACGTCCGACCTAACCTACTAATGTCCATGTTGACAGCGAAAATGAGCTGCATCGCATGTAACACTAGAAGGCGCGGAATAACGCTGATTTCGGCGAGGCTGTTTCCTCGAGCGTGAAATACCATCACGGGCACGAATCCCCTAGAATTGCATCGCCTGTATTTCATTCATTTAGCTGTTGATTGACGTCGTAGCGAATAACGGAGTTTATATAGTGAATGCAAATGCTAGTAAGAATGAATTAGAACCGAGAGCCAAATGTGGGTGTGCGTATACGTGTGTGTTTGTGGTGTGTTCGTGGTGTGTGTGTGTGGGGGGGGGGGGTGCGTTGTGTGCGTTAGTGCGTGCGTGCGCGTGCGTGTGTATGTGCGTGCGTGTGTGTGTGCGTGCGTGCGTGTGTGTTCGTGCGTACGTACGTACGAAGGATGGCTCAGCCCAAGTGCTTTATTTAACGCAGAGCTTATGACGAGCTGATGTGAAGCTAACGCTCACCGAATGACTCTCGCCTGTCCTATCTTCTCCATCTGACGACCGTTTACTTAACACACACACGCGCGCACACACAGACAGACAGACAAGCGCCCGATGTTCAATCAATTTGTGAGGATGACACATACATCTAGGCCAGCAGATCGAGCTAGCTTCATTCACAGGCCGCTAGGAGGCAGGTGGCAGCCACTGCGGGGGAGCCACTGTCGGGCAGCCGTTATCAATATCCTGCGCTGCCGCCGCCGCCGCCTCCGCCGCTGCCGCTGCCGCCGCCTACGCCTCCGTCTCCGTCGCTGCCTCCACCGCACGCGCGTATGTACAGTGCTGCTCGCAATCGAATACGGCGCACGCGAGACGACCAAGACGAGATAACCGCCGAGGTAACCAGTGGAGATACCCAGCAGAGATAACCAGCCGAGATAACCAGTGGAGATATCCAGTCGATATATCCAGCAGAGATAACCAGTAGAGATAGCCAGCCCAGAGAACCAGCAGAGATAACCAGTAGAGATACCCAGCCGAGATAACCAGCAGAGATAACCAGAGAAGAGATAATCAGACGAGATAACCAGGCGAGATAACCTGCATAGATAATCAGCAGAGATAAGCAGAGAAGAGATAACCAGGCGAGATAAGCAAGCGAGATAGCCAGACCAACTAACCGCTGAGATAAGCAGCCGAGATAAGCAGCCGAGATAGGCAGTGGAGATAACGACGACGCTTAACAAACTTAAGATTCGGAGAAGCTGAAACCATACGTGACATCCCTAACTCCTCAGCCTCCCTCCCCCTCCCTCCTCCCCTCCCCTCCCTCCTCCCGCGGCCAGCCAGCGATGCGCGGATCTTTCTACGCATGCTCGTCTGACGGACGACTTCGCCAGAGACGCTTACGCTCGAGGCGCCCTCTCTCGCGCACGCGCGGGGATATATTTATAGTTTACTGTTTATTTACATTTCGCTAACACAAACAGAAGTATCGACAAGCCCGCAGCGTTCGCTGTATATATATATTTATTCTGCCCGCGGCGATACATTCGCTCCCTCGTCTATACACCTACGCGGTGCGCGCGTATAGGGAAAAGCGCGCTTATAATTTAAATACTATAAAGGGATTACGTCACCGTAAATAGTAAAAGTAAAAAGATGTAAAGTTTTCACGAAATGTAAGTGATTCTGTTCACTCTTTATGGATAAATTGCTGCATTATACTACCTATTTTGCTATTCCATTCGATGTGAACAAACACTCGTGACTCATACATAGTCCATAGCAAGCATTTAATGTCGTGATAAATATATCAAATCGCCTAGATTTTTTGACTTTTTAACTAGCTGAAAAACAATCCGATTATGTAAGAATTTGAGAATACATTTAGTGCCATTAAGTACTTACTTTTCATGTAAAAAAAATTGCAACAAAGATTTTATAAATATACACCATCGAAAATTCATGACGTAGTCTATTCAAATATTTATTTAGTTTATTTTTAGTTATTAGTTACGCGTTTGTTTATTGCCAAAAAATACGATAATAAGCGTATCAGTAAGGAGTATTACTGATTCGGTTTCTAGAAGACACAGCGGGCAGTCACCGAGCCTTATACGCTGCATGGGAAACCTGTCAGGACATTAAAGATGCATGTAAAACGCGAGGGAAATGCATGTTTACGCATATCGTCGGGAGAAGAAGGCTGCGATCATAGAAGTTAGATTTGTCGACGACGCCCGCAAGGAAGGCTTGGTTTCATTTTTACGCGCTGCTAGTAATATTCTTCGAGAAATTCCACGAGGATTGCAGCAGTCGCCTAAAAATCAATGGCGGATGAAGATGAGCTAGAATAGCTGTCATAGAATAGGTGCTAGTAATAATCCACGAGAAAAGAAATTCCACGAGGATTGCAGCAGTCGCCCTAAAAATCTACGATCGCTTTTACTATGCGTGCTGTCGTGCCTAAAAATCAATGGCGGATGAAGATGAGATAGTAGTCTCGCTCACACACACACGCCCGCACGCACACGCACGCACGCACGCACAGACACAGACACACACACACACACACACACACACACACAAAAACACACACACACACACACACACACACACACACACACACACACACA
>NW_014577170.1:347011-349511 GCF_000485595.1 Priapulus caudatus | reverse complement strand
GGCGCCGCCCCGCCCGCGCCCCCGCGCGCCGCGCGCCGGGCCGCCGGCCCGGCCCGCGCCCGCCCCGCGCCCCGGCCCCCCGCTTGGGTGGGTTTTCTTCTCTCTCTCTCTCTCTCTCTCGTCTCTCTCTCTCTCTCTCTCTCTACTCCTCTCTCTCTCTCTCTCTCTCTCTCTCTCTCTGCTCTCTGCTCTCTATCTCTCTCTCATCTCAATCTCTGCTGCTCGTCTCTCTCTCTCTCATCTCTCTCTCTCTCTCTCTCTCGTCTCTCTCTCTCTCACATCCTCTCTCTCTCTCTCTCTCTCTATATATAGTATATTATAGTATATATATATATATATTATATATATATATATATATATATATATATATGTTATATAGCAACGATACTTTTCATCGCATGCTATTCTTATTACTGAACAATGTAGTAGTGCTATTGTGCAAGAGTTTCTCTCGTTTCTGGGTTATCCTATCATCCACTACTCACGCGCACATGACGATCGATCAGTAACTGGTCACTAACTAAACGTTGTTAGCGGGCTGTTACAGTCATGAATACTAAATGCAGAAGATGAACGCGCGGCAACAACTAGAATCGACTTGGAGCGACGTTCCTCTTCAACCGCTAGATCAGCCTGTTCTGCTAGCATCTGCCATGACAAATACGACATACGCATATATGTTCTCCTATGACACTATTTGTCATAGGAAGATTCTTCCTATGACAAATATTGTTGTATGTGTTGTGCGTATCATAGGAGTTTACGAGCGCTATTATGAACGCATGCAAGCAGTGAATTTCAGCTGTAAAGCGGAACGAAGTTGACTCGCCAATATTTGTCATAGGAAGAATCTTCCTACGATAAATAGTGTCATAGGAGAGCGTATATATGCGTATGTCGTATTTGTCATAGATGCTAGCAGAGCATGCTGGCTAGACAGTGAACTGATTCGCTGTGTCTGATATCGACCATGTACAGACAAAGCCGGGAGAAAAATGTGATTTGATTTGAATAGCGACATTAAAGAGGAGTTGACAGCACCACGCATTACACGAAAAGCTAAGCGTGCAAACACCGATAATGGAGAATTTTAGTTTCTGCTCCCGATTACAGAGATAATTCCGAGAACAAACACGAGCATCTAGGACGCAGGAGCTGGGAGAGATGGAACCTGGCTACACATCATATAGGGTGAATACAACAGAGAGTGAAGCACAGAAATCTCCCAGTCATATATATGAAGTACAACGGCGAAACTAAATCGACAATGTCAATGTCCGTCATCCAGTCGGCAAATAATTTTCGTCGCCAACTGCAAGGCAATGACTTTCCCAGTAACATAACGTTGGCAAATAATGACTGCTATCAAAAGCCACAAATACTACTATGAAATGGTAAATGGAAACGTTTCACATAATAGTATATACATTTATATGTGTAGGTAGAATAATGTTCAAATATCGAGAAACTAATTCTGTTTTACCTCTTCAAGAAGCACGTTGTGTGTGTTCTTGAATGAGGCAATCACGCTGTGAAAGCGTTTATAACGAGCGTATATATAGCGTGTATAAGATATTCGTTCTTTACTTCGCAAATCTTGCCTGAAAATTGCGACGAAAAATCATTTCCCGAGCATATTCGAGCGCCTATTCCTAGGAGGAAAGGAAAATCTCAGTGAGCGTTGCAATATCGAATAATACCAGTCACTCTCTCACGCAGCCGAGAAAACAGGATTTCTTAGAGGCGCCGGGCACCATTGTATTGTAGCCCCCCACCCTAAACTTTCCGATGCTACGTATATTTTGCCTCATTTTAACTTCGTAGTAAATTGTTCTGCGGTGAATGACCGCTGCCTTCTCTCTCAGCGACTTGTATCAAGTGAGCTACGAATATCCCGCGCATAACCAAGCGCGTTTCCGATAATGAAATACGTGAATTACTTAGTACTAGTATCAATTATCCAATTATCGTTCCAAATCACAAGTATGCTCTCCTCCATACTCTCACCAATGTCGTTAGCCAGCCAAATCCCCGAGGGCCCCTGATAACACGGGTCAAGTATATTGCGCTAATAATACCCTGGGTGCAGTCAACCCCAGTAGATGCTACTCTCTCCTGCTACAGCTTCAGTAGATGCTACTCTCTCCCGCTACAGCTTCAGTAGATGCTACTCTCTCCTGCTACAGCTTCAGTAGATGCTACTCTCTCCTGCTACAGCTTCAGTAGATGCTATACTCTCTCCTGCTACAGCTTCAGTAGATGCTACTCACTCCTGCTACAGCTTCAGTAGATGCTACTCTCTCCTGCTACAGCTTCAGTAGATGCTACTGTCTCCCGCTACAGCTTCAGTAGATGCTACTCTCTCCTGTTACAGCTTCAGTAGATGCTACTCTCTCCCGCTACAGCTTCAGTAGATGCTATAACTCTTCCTGCTCCAGCTTCAGTAGTGGGCTATCACTCCTGCACATTCTTTCAGCTAAGATGCTACTCTCTCCTGGGC
>NW_014577170.1:343823-345126 GCF_000485595.1 Priapulus caudatus | reverse complement strand
ACACGCCCACGCATGCACGCACACGCACGCACGCACGCACGCACGCACGCACACACACACACACACACACACACACACCACACACACACACAGAGACGTCCCAAGTGTCCCGGTCTCACCGGGATCCTCCCGGTATGACACGCTGCTCCCGGTGCCCCGGAATGAGTCCAGAAGCTCCCGGTCGTAACATTTTTCAGCAATATGAAAATTTACATTAGTAAATTACTAAATTTGCCGTTGTTGTTGATGTACTTTGATTCCAGCGAACAATAAAAAGCCACAAATGTCAAGCATTAATGTGATGCAATGTGTAATATACTCGTATAATAATAAATAAATGTGAACCAATAAATTAACATGAATTTGCATTTTCTTTTACATGTATACTTTATAAAAAATGGTGGTGTGTCGCGACAAACACATATCGCAGCCCGCCACAACTTTTTTCCTGTTTTTGCGCACTGCGAAAAAACGGCGATGGATCATTATCACAAGTGCTCCCTTTCTTGGATTTTCCCAACTTGGGACCTCTGCGTGACACACACCCCACACACGCGCGCACACAGACACACGCACGCACGCACGCACGCACACGCACGCACGCACGCACGCACGCACACCACACACGCGCGCACGCGTACGAACGGACTCACGATCGCACGCACTACCCCTCCCCCTCTCTCCCTCTCTATCTCTACAGTAATTTCTCTCCCTCTCTCGTCCTCCCTGACTCTCTCGTCTTCCCTCTCACGCTCCCTCTCTCTCTCTCTCTCTCTCCCTGTCTGTCTGCGCCTCACTGCATGGTAACGCAGTGGGAGATGTTGCAAATGAGGTGATCATGTGGAACTCTACCCGCTAGACTAACCAGTGGTTTCCGGCACTGCTCCCCGCCACTTCCCCCAAGTGCCGAGTGACGTCACACACCGCTGGCTTCAGTTCGAAGCATCACTTGCGCAAAAAACCGCACGGCGAAGGAGTTAGTTTCGTACACGAAATGTTCGCGCGCTGCCGGCGCGAAATCATAAATCATATTTTGTGTCCTAGATTAGAATGCCATAAATAACCGTCTGTATGACTGGGAGCAGACCGATGACAGCGAGACCAACGTAAGCAGATGCTCCAGAAGATGCCAGTCTTACGCACACATACGCGCACCCACGCAAGCACACGCCCGCACACGCCCGCACACACACACACACACACACACACACACACACACACACACACACACACACACACACACACACACACACACACACACGTTAACGAGGGTGATTTTCCAGCGCACCCACCGACCAACATG
>NW_014577170.1:338697-341817 GCF_000485595.1 Priapulus caudatus | reverse complement strand
CCCTTCTCTCGCATTCTCTCTCCCCCCTCTCGCTCTCTTCCTCTCTTTCTCTCTCTCTCTCTCTCTCTCTCTCTCTCTCTCTCTCTCTCTCTCTCGCTCTCTCTCTCTTACTCTCTCGTTCTGTCTATCCCTTCTGTAGGATAGCGCACGCTCCCGCAGAGAGTAAATATGTCGCCTCACACTATTCCCCAAATGCAATCACTAGAAACAACACACCTCTTCGCTCCAAGTTATAAATAATAATAGAACGCCGCAGGTAATCACTATACACCACGCTCTTAGCATCCGAGTACACTAATGACTCGAGAGCCGATCTGCCATGGTTATTCCCCAGGTAACAACTCGGCTCTGACCCTTTGAACCATATAGTCCTGTTATTGTCCAGCTCCGATCTTGCTTGTTATTCCCACTCGTAATCCCGATATACTTCTCCTTTTTACCTTCGACCGACCTACCTTCACCCCGCCGAGCGCCTCCGCGAACCTCATCTCTAAGGTACGAAATTACTTGGATTCGATTACGCGATACGGGCGCGAGTGTTACGACTTAGAGACATCTGTTTAGTATCGTAGGATTGTGTTTGATTAGGCTGAAATAGACGCACGAGCAGTGGTTTTCATAATACTGTGTTTCTGTTATCTATCGACGCAACCTGACACTGTCCCTAAAACGGGTGCCACTACGGCACCTACTAAACTGAGAACCTGGAAACGGGAAGTGAAAGTCTTCCTTAGACTTCCCTATATTTCTGCCAGTGTTATTTTTCCCAGTTACTACCTCTCCCACAATAACTCCGTTTCTCTCTCTATCTCTCTCTCTTTCTCTCTCCCCTACTCGCTCTTTCTATCTCTCTCTCTCTCTTTCTATCTATCTCTCTCTTTCTATCTATCTCTCTATCTCTCTCCCCCTCTCTCTCTCTCGCTAACTCTCGCTCTCCCGCACGAATCGTGCGCAACATCCCTGCCTCTCCATCCATCTCACAAATTTGCTTCCAATCTACAGCGCGCGTACATCACGTCACAGCGCGCACTCTGCGTCCACAGAGCGAAGAGCAACATCGATAGACATCAACAACACGCACGTGGATCATGGCGGCCGCGGACCGCACCCGCAGCGGCAGCAGAAAACCTCACCTACTTATTAATTATAATCCAAAATCGTTATCAGCGCCATCTGACGGCGCGAATTAAATTTTAATGGCTAATCACGACTGCAGGCGTCACAGTGGTAATTGCAACGCCGGACTACTGCTCACGGCATTTTGAGACGGCCGTGTGGAAGATAGGTCCGCGCCAATTTATTGTGTCTGTACCTAACATGTTTTACCGTCGTTAAATTAAGTTTTTACTTACTTACTACTTTACTTACGGATATAGAAATAGCTGGAGAACGAACGAACGAACGCGAACTTTTGAAGAGAAGCTCTCACGTGCGCGCAGCGAATGCCTGCAGTTGCAGTCACGCCGCAGGCATGCTTGGTTAAGATTGCGCAAGAAGTCCGCTGCTGTTGATGTTGTTGCTGCTGCTGCTACTGCTGCTTCTGCTTCTGCTGCTGCTGCTGCTGCTGCTGGTGGTGGGGGTGCTACTGCTACTGCTGCTGCTGCTATTGCTGCCGCTACTACTGCTGCTGCTACTGCTGCTACTGCTGCCGCTCCTGCTACTGCTGCCGCTACTACTGCTCCTGCTGCTGCTGATGCTGCTGGTGGTGGGGGTGCTACTGCTACTGCTGCTACTGCTGCTACTGCTGCTGCGACTGCTACTGCTGCCGCTGCTGCTGCTGCTGCTGCTGCTGCTGCTGTGACTGACTGTACGTGGACAGTGTTGTACGTAGCCGCTGGGCTCTCACAGCCTCAAAGACGCGGCAGCCGCGACTGAAAACACGCGCGCCATGCCGCCACGGCGCAACAAATCTCGACATGAATCGTCAATATCGGCATCTTTAGATACGCGCTTTATAGATCTATAGAAATCCCCCCCCCCCGCCGGGACTTTTACAGCTGATACACCGCGCGGGTGGGTGGCTGGGTCGGTGGGTGGCTGGGTCGGTGGGTGGCTGGGTCGGTGGGTGGGTGTTTGTAGGTGGGGTGGGGGTGGGGGGGGGGGTTAATGATGCGGAGGGAGGATGAAGGATGCACACGCGTATGGATGCTGGCAGCTGCTCGGCATACAGGCTTCATCTCTATACCGTATCGCATTTGCTATCACGTGCTATCGTATCAAATTAATCATAACGTTGATGGACACTGCCCTGCAGATGTCCCTGCTCGTATCTATCAGTCCGCAATGTGCTGAGCCATTTATACCCGCGATGCCCCATATATATATATTTATATTAGCATGCCTAATGTGTGTCATCGTCACGAATTTATTATTAGACTCGCACGTCTTTAATTAGACGCGTGCATCTCTGAAGACGCCACGGTAATAGGGATGCACCTCACGGTCAGCATTACTGCAGATGATATGTTGGAATGTTATACTAGGGGGGGGGGGCGTGTATACATACGCAGCGACGAAATGTGCCACAGTATAGCATGGAGAGCACATTACATCGTGAGATTGTTTAGATATAAAGGATCGTACACCCGACAAGATTTCATACCAGGAGTGTGGGAGCAGGGGGTGTCCATTCCGAATGTCACATGTAATTCCCCAGTTGTTTTAAATCTGAAGAATATTAATTCAAAAATAATAATTTGCGATTCCCCGATTCACAGTTAATTAAAAAACAGCCCGATCCCGTGCCGAGATTAAAAAACCACCCATCAATGTCAATTCGCAGCGATGCCGTCACAACCTTCGTCCGCGAACATCGTCAGATAACGAATACGGCAGCGGCGACGGCAGCGACTTCAAACACTGACAATGAGCTGTTGCATGTATGCATGCGCAGGCGCGAGCGCGGTGCGGTTCGGTGCGGTGCATACGCGTAAATAATGAAGTATTGCTCCCATGGGAAGCTCGCGGGAAGCTGATGAGAGGATGAGGCTGAGGAGAGCGCCGTAATCGGCGGACAGGAAGACAGCTACGAGCACGAGAGAGAGGGATGAGGGGGAGGGAGATAGAGCGAGAGAGAGAGAGGGGGGAGGGGTGATAGAGGGAGATAGAGGGAGAGAGAGG
>NW_014577170.1:333926-337992 GCF_000485595.1 Priapulus caudatus | reverse complement strand
TATATATATATATATATATATGTCATTATTCACCCCTGATATATATATATATATACATATAAATAAATATATAAATATATATATATATACGTCTGAGTGCGCAGTGAACATGCATATATATATGCAACGACGTCTATGTGTATTCGATTGAGTGTGGCAGATGGATTATTTCAGGTGATCGCACCTGTTTTCGTGGTGGTGCTGGTGGTGGTGAGATCATGATGTATATCGGATTGATCACCCACGCGAATTATTCCACGACGATATTCGAGTGGTTAGTAATTAGTGGTAAGTCTGTTATACTGGGTACCTATCACACAATCCATGGTGGCAAACCGCCGATTGAATAGGTGAGCGTACCGGAAGTCGTTTATGCAGCCTATATTTTAAATGTACTCATGGCAACGGGAAATCAGCACATGAAGTTTACGACGGGACAAAGCAGACTTTACCCTAGCAGCAGTTCACCTATCTGGATTTAGATATCTGAGTTTATGCAATTAATACATGATTTATTAATTCACTAGTTGCTACCTAATTTAATGCACCTGATTTGAGACGCATCAACTTTTGTTAATGAATGGGTAGCAGCTGGTAGATGGCTAATTAACACAGAAGCAGGATGGATGAGTATAAATCTGCATATACCATAATCGTGACCCAATTAAATTTTAAATTTAATCAATTTTGTTAAATTCAAAGTTTCCAAGAAATTAATAAACATTAGGTCAATACCAGAATGTTAGGATAAATTTCGTTCAAAAATGCATCCTTTTAATTAATTACTCAAACAGAAAGATATCGATTCATACGCCTATTAACATATCGATTACCGGGTCTATAACAACCCGTCATCTGATTACTGTAACTCATCAGACAACTCATACACCACCAGACGATCGATCTAGCTTCTACTAATCTCACAGGTACCTGTAGTGGCAATGACAAATACCTAGCGGACATCAAGCAGGAGTCCACACAACTACTAGCCGTGATGTATGACCGATGGAATGCGTATAGCGCTCCCTCCACGCATGCCATTCGTTACGTACACACGCGCAACCTCGGCGAGCCTCGGGCGCAATATATATTCCCCAGCAGCCCAATAACACTCCTGGACGTGCCCCAGCTCTTGACCAATAACCGTCTAGCGTTTAGTGTTCTCGTGTCCCCCACCCCCCAACATGAGAGTGCAGGATTCCACCGTGCGCTCGTGTTGGCTTCCTCCTTGCGCCTACATGTTGTCGGGCCAGGTGGCGTGTATGGCGTCGCCCAACGCGGGTGGGGGTCAAAGAAGGGGGAGAGGCCCGGCCGCCTTCCTCTATGGACTGTCCGCGTCTCCGCCTCCACCTCCTCCGCCCGCGCCGCCCCTTCCTCTCCCCTCATCCGCTCCCCTCCTCCGCGGCGTTCCTCTTCGCGCCTCGTCCGGCCGCTTCCCCGCGTCTCGTCCTCCTCTCCTCGCATCCTCCGCCTCTCCCTCCTCCTCCTGCTCGTCATTCCTCTCTCTCTCCCGCCGTCTCCGGCCGCGGCTCCGCCGCCGCTCCCGCCGTCCTCCTCCTCCTCCTCCTCCTCCTCCTCCTCCTCCTCCCCGCAGCAGCAGCAGCAGCAAGGCAGCGGCTGAAAGCGCTCATTACGCGAACGAGGCACATGATGTCTGAGCCTGATTAAGATAATCACGCCTAAGAAAAGTGACACAGCAATGCACTCGGGGGGGCGGCGTGTGCGAATCTTGCTCATTTCACGAGGGCAGCTCTCACGATGGTCAGACTCCAGTATAGCCAGGACGCTGTCTTAATACCGCTGCAACATTGGTTCTGCTAGCATCTATGACAAATACGACACCACGCATAGGACGCTCTCCATAGGACACTATTTTCATAGAAGATTCGCTGGTTATGGATCCGAGGACAATGATAATCGTGGAGTCGCTGTGCGCATCATAGGAGTTTAGGAGCGCTATGATGAACGCAAGCAGTGAATTGTCAAGCTGTAAGGAACGAAGGTGAGCTCGCCATATTTGGCATGAGGAAAATCTTCATTGCTTATGACAATATAATGTCATAGGAGAAGCGTATATGGCGTATTGTCGTTTTGTCATAGATGCAAGCACGACATGTTTGCCAATACCGCACGATGCTAAGTGGATTACGATGTGCTCGCATCTCTGAGTCATGGTCGGCATCAACGACGCAGGAGCGGGGAAAGCGCAGACGATACACGGCGGCCATGGGATATTCGTGGATATATAATCGGGTAACGTCGAATTTAGTATGTGGCTCTACGTTAAGTAGGTGAGTAACAGTGTAGTGGGGGGGGGAGAACGACTATGCAACTTAACGATGACAAACCGCGACAAGAACTACAAGTAACATTGCGAACATCACGCAGTGTGACGAAGAGAACATGCGCGCATTCAAGTTAGAATTATTGAAGTAAGAATATATAATACTGATATATATTATATATTGCCACACGCATCAAATGCGGTAGCGTCACGAAGAAACGAACGCAACCGACGCAAACTTCGATTGGAATTATGCGGATGACGAGTATATTATATTATATTATATATATGATATATGTAAGTATATATATTCGTAATTACGTGTATTCATGACCTATTACCGTTTGCAAACCTTGCTGGTTCAGATACGGAGCGCCCGGAAGCAGGAAGATGAAACGGATAATATAGCAAGTTCGAGTTCTTTGTGATGTAAACAGAAGTAACGAGTTAACGTTATTAGTTAACGTATAACTGAATCAGCCGCTATCGTCGCACTGGTAATACTGAGCATATTTCTAATTAGATGATATCCGTACAATCTTGCCCACTCCTATTTATATCTAACACGGCGGCCTGAACTCAATAACACAAGCTAAATTACGTGTATGCCACTCCTTATTAACCAAACGGATGTTGGTGTGTTTAATAATAGTTTTGTGAATATTGTAGAAGGGCATAATAGGCCGTCCGATAGTAACGGAATAGCCGATAAAAACACGAGGTTGCGCTGCTTTTATCGTCAGCTTGAAATAACTCTAGAGTTTACGGACAAGATAATTTTCTTCAGCAACCATTACGCTGTCAGATAAAGCGAAGAATGTCAAAGCAAAACACACGAGTAAAATATAAAAATATTTTGCAAATTTCACCAAAGCGCGTAATGGTCTCACGACCTTTATATGATTACATGATTATATAATCACATGATAATTATTCAAAATAAGATTATAGATAGCTGATTTACATTCACTGCGAATAATCATTCCATATTTCCATATTTTTCATAATTATTAATATCATTAATTCACATACTCAATTCCAAATACCCCCGCTGTACATAAAATCGAGAGACCACAGACCAAAACTAGTACTAACAATCCCAATAATTCTCTAATCAATAATGTCTGTTCAATATGACATTGCGTCGGGATCATTTCATATCACGTTCAGAATGATATTTCGTTAAAGGGGTGGACACACTAGCCGATTTTTCATGCGGTCGAGCCGGCCGGCTCAGCCGGTCGGCGATTTAGCCGGCCGGCTGAGTCTAGAGCTCTGCAGACACACTACACGGCTGAGGCGGGCGACTCTGTGGATCATGTGACAACTAATTGTGATTTGATTGGCTGATGAATTGTACAATCGGCCGACTCAATCGCAGACACGGGCACACTAGGCGATTGCAGCCGGCCGGCTCAAATAATTATCAAACATGTATCAATTAATGTAATCATTATCAATAATTTATCAAGCTCGAAAATCGACCGTGACTGCGACCGGACACTGGACACAATAGTCGATTTTTCATGCGGTCTCGCCGGCCGGCTGAGCTGGCCGCGAAATTTTTTTTCCCAAACGGTAAAACATAGCGAAGAATTTAGCACCTTCTGATTGGCTGCTCCAATTTGCTTTGCCTTTGACAAGAGAACAAACGCCCATTTGTAAATGTTTGTTTGGGTTTATGACCGCTAGATGAGTACGTTTTCTGATGTATTTTCCATGAAAAACGTATCTTTTCCTCATTTATATAACTGTTATTATAACATAATATCACTATAATTG
>NW_014577170.1:327243-333388 GCF_000485595.1 Priapulus caudatus | reverse complement strand
ACACACACACACACACACACACACACACACGTGTCGCTACACACCCTAACCCTAACCCTAACCCTATTCGTAATTTGCGCTAATAAAACTCGTCGTCAATATTTTCGTTCGCCTGACACAACGAATCGACGAGGCGCCCCCTCCCGGTGATCAGCTTCTCCACACCAAGGGACGTCGCGTTCTCATTCCCAGTAAAGCTGCGGCTGCATGTGCGTCGATACATATCCACACACAGCAGACGAACGCACAACCCAACATGCAATGAGCTGATGACACTCACGGCAAACCACAGGGACATTGTGAGATAGCTAGCCTATTGTTGCCCGATGTGGGTCGCCACTGCCGCTCCCGGTGGACACGCAATCCGAATGGCTTATCTCTCGGCTTGGTGAATACGAAAATAGATGTAGACTGATCACGAACGTTCCAAGTCTTATTGAAAACCGAGTTCCCCCGCGACGCTGCGGCAGTCTATAAAT
The DNA here is from genome assembly GCF_000485595.1 of Priapulus caudatus. Classification (NCBI taxonomy): domain Eukaryota; kingdom Metazoa; phylum Priapulida; class Priapulimorpha; order Priapulimorphida; family Priapulidae; genus Priapulus; species Priapulus caudatus. The sequence continues at coordinate 332,909 of NW_014577170.1, read as the reverse complement.
AGACGGGAGCTGCGAATCCTATTTATATTGCCGGTTCTACGTGTAAAAACCCTTGAGGCCATCTTCATGTAAATGTCAATTTCATTGCAAATCCACGATGGCGTACCGAGATTTTAATCGTTTTAAACACACCTTAATGACATTTGCACATCTTGGAAGAACGCAGTTGTTAACTTAATTTATTTCGCGCCCCAATGAGCACATGTGATTATATTATATCCGCGAAATATTCGTAACATTTTTAATCAAATCAGTTATGTTTAAAGGCCAATATGCAGTCGTACATACGATAAGCCATATAAATATAAGACATCGAATAAAATTCACACAAATTGAATTGCAATTCATTATTAGAAAGGTGGCTGACAATATCCTCGTGTCCACAATTTATTTCTTCTAAATACTCGCCGGACGAATACTAGATTTTAATCTAAGATTATAAAAAGATTACAATGGGCGCCTTTTAAATTGAGAATTCACAGATTAGTAAGAAGAACGTTATTTTACCGTCTAAGAAATGTTCTCCACTTCAGTATATAAATTTAATCGCTTAATTTTAGTTGAACATACTGACTGCGGTCATCAAGCAGCGTTTGCGCGTCTGCTGACGTTCCAAACCAACGCCATATCCCGACGTAATATATGAATCCTTTTACAAATCTTTCTGATTTCCTTTTGACGGACTCAACCAACTAGCATTATTCACACTCGCCGAGCAGTGAACTCGGTGGAAATTTTATTCACGTCCTCATGTAAATATGTACCAAAGCAAACCGCACTGCCAATGCTAACGCGCGTAATGATCCATCAGAAACACGTGAAGCGTTCGTGCAACACCGCTGAAACGCCAGCGTTTGTTGGTGATGTTATTGAAAATGACATCCCGTCACCATCAGTCAAGCTTGCACAATACGATGACGAAACCGAAATGTCATACAGTTGACATCTTCCTTCCTGTATATACAGTCAGCATGTACCCGTACAATCAACGATACAACTTTTACAACAATTTTACAACCAACACAACCAAAATGCAGCCCGTACGATCAACAATACAATGATGCAATACAATAAAAAACAACGAAACAAAACATACAACAAAACGATACAAACAACAAACAATACATGTACAACGAGTAAAATCAAAACAGAGCAACAGACTATCTTCTCCATACCTGATTCGCCTTTCCCAATTTTCCTTTTCTATATACCTCGATGAGTCATTCTCTAGGGCCTGGCAGATTTTTCATAAAAACTTCACCACACCACGCTGTACATACAGAGCACACCAGACGCTAATGATTCACATTATAATGCTATGTTACATAATGCTCGTAATGTATTATTATAGCTCTTGATCACAGTGGCATAATAAAAAAAAATATTTCGTCAATGTTTAATTATATTTTTATAATGTGTGTGTGCACTGACTGAACCCTACGTACGTTGCTCAGAAGCGGTCCCAAGCTCTACAGTTCTCTCACACGAGTAACGGAACATACTATGATGGCCGTTCTTCTCTACATGTATATGTGATCTCACACACGGACCTCCAGTATGAGCACGAAGAAGACTAACACAACCCCTTCCCCGAAATGTCATCACATCACTGACTACAAGGCTCGAGCGAGAACACGAGAATGTTAGTGTAAGGAACACAATGCCTGTTAAAAGCAATCTGTGCGTGAACAAACATATACCGGGGTCGCTTGCTACCACTCAGAAAAAACGAAAGTGCATACACGATGTCACTTAATAGCTGCATCGATCGATGATCGATTTTTAAACATAGGCGAAAGGCAAATTTACGAAGGGAGCATGGCAGGGGCCGGTGAGAGGAAGAAGGACGAGAGGACGACAGAGAATTAGATGGAGGGACGGAGTGGAGGCGGAGATGAGAAGGTTGGGAGTAACGGAGGACGATACGGCCGATCGAGGAAGGTGTAGAAGAATCATCAACAGGGAGGTCAGCCCCTAGCTGACGTCTCAGCGTGGACAATCCACGAGAGACTACGACAAAGAAGAAGAACAAAGGCAAATTTACATGAAACAGCGCGCGACTGACTGTACAGCAGCGAACACGAGTTACTACTACTACTACTACTACCCACGCACGCGCCGCATCCCTCCATCTTCCTCGGATGCTGATCATTTACCTTCCCTATGACAATCATCATTTCTGGTATATCGCGTGTGAGGTAATTGCGGTGATACCTGATAGCTGTTTGCGCGGGCTGGCTGTGCGCCATGTTAGATTCGGTAGAAGGCGGTGCATGCGCGCACACACGCACACACGCGCACGCAACACGCGTTACCACACACACACGCGCACGCACACACACGCGTACACACACACTCGCGCGCGCAGACACGCGCACACACATAGAGACACGCGCGCACACACACAAGCGCGCACGCACACACAAACACGCACAAACACGCACACACAAACACGCACACACACACGCGCGGCGCGCACCAACACACACACACACACACACACACATGCACACAAATACGCACAGACACGCACACACAAACACGCACACACACACACGCGCGCGCGCACGCACGCACACACACACACGCACGCACGCACGCACGCACACACACGCACGCACGCACGCACGCGCACGCACTCACTCACACACACACACACACACACACACGCACGCACGCACGCACATGCACGCACACGCACGCACGCACACACACACCCACACACACAAGGATGGATCGTTACCAGCACACTCGATCGATCACATTTCATAGCGAGACAATCACGTTACGTACAATGTCTCTCAGCGGAGGACCACCCCCTCCTCCCCCGCGTCAACCCCCTTCCCCTCCTCCCCCCAAGCGTCAACACCACTCCCACAGCTTCTCTCTACCCGCGGGTATGAGTGGAGCGAGGGAGGGAAGGGCGGAGCGCCCGCTGAAATAGCCCCGTCCTGTGTGGAGTCTTCTATTATTCCCCCCCCCCTCAGAGTTCTCGACATGAATCAGTGAGAAGATTTCGTCACCGAGTGGGATTCGTGAGCTGGGAGAGTGAGCTGGTCCTAGCCTGGCTGATTATGGTAGCCCAGTAGGGCCGCCACACGCTCATAAACGGCTGCGAACATGACAACAACTACTACTTGTCCAATAACTAATCCGTACACATCCCATATTGCATATACGCATCCCCTCTGAGCCACAGTAGTCCGGAGATATTGACGACGAGCTGCCACTCTAATATAATATGTATTATATATTATATAACAATATAAGGTGTGTACGCATATCCGCTCTATCCGCTCTATCCGCTCTATCCGCTCTATCCGCTCTATCCGCTCTATCCGCTCTATCCGCTCTATCCGCTCTATCCGCTCTATCCGCTCTATCCGCTCTATCCGCTCTATCCGCTCTATCCGCTCTATCCGCNTTCGCTCTATCCGCGCTATCCGCATTATCCGCTCGGGTCGGATAGTGTGCGGCTAGCATTAGCATTATAGCATTAAGAAGCACGCGCAGCAGCACAGGCACTTGCAAAATCTCAATAATAAAATGATAGTAAATAAACACGAAATGTGTTTTATTACATCGACTCGATTGTAGATGTCGAGTTTATAGTCTAGTATTGTAGATGAAGAGACTATAGTCGAGTAAATTATATCTACTCGACTAATAATTCCACGTAGGGCTTAAACGCCGTTGAAATGCTCCTCTGCAACACGCAATCTCAGCTCACGCACGTAGAGAAGACTTTGGTAGCAAATACCAAATACGTGTTTATTGGCCATCATTTTATTACTGAAACGTTCCGAGTGTGCGTGCGCAGTCACCCCCCCCCCCCTATTGCGATATAATTATTCTCCCATTTCGATCACCACTAGCTTTCACGATAATCATATCCGAACACGCAGCCGAAATAGATTAGATAGAGAAACCGTCAAACGCAGAGCAAAATCCGGACTGTACATATGAGGGGGAATCACGACAGTCGGTATTGTCGCAACAGCCGCAGCAGCAGCAGCAGCACCGCGGCGGCGGGGATGAGTAACAGTAAGATATATAGATGGCACACGGCTGTACTGTAGTAGTAGATAGTCTATATTAAGGGACTCTAGGCTGTACTAACACCGCCAGCGCCGCTCGCATGCATGCCTGCTTCGAAGCCTCCCTCTCCGTCATTGTCATGACAACCGCTGTCAACACCGCATCTGCTACGAGCGGGATAAACAAGGTCATCCACCGCACGTCCACCTATCTCCCATCCTCACGCTCCATCCTCCCATCCTCACACTCTCTCCCATCCTCACGCTCTCTCCCATCCTCACACTCCCTCCTCCCATCCTCACACTCTCTCCCATCCTCACACTCTCTCCCATCCTCACACTCTCTCCCATCCTCACACTCTCCCATCCTCACACTCTCTCCCATCCTTACGCTCTCTCCCATCCTCACACTCTCATATCCCTGGTATGAGAGAACATTCGAGCGACGGCGCGGGGTCCTAGGATATGATGAACATGAGGGGGGTTATAGAGGTAATCCCTGTAGGGAGGAGAACATAGAGGGAGGGGCGGGGGATCCTTGCTATGAGAGAACAATCGAGGAGGGGGGAGATGATCCATGTGGTAGGAGATGGCATCAGGAGCGAAGAGAACACTGCGATAATACGAAGATGACTTTAGTAGGACAACGCACGAAAAAGAGGGGGAAGACAACGAATTGCGGAAACCCAGGCGAGGAAGGGTGGTTTTCGGTTCCAAAAGAGCATGGGAAGGAGGGGACAGAATTCTAGTAGGAGATGAGCGTTGATGAGTATGAGCGATCCACGCTAAGAGAGAGCGTGAAACAAGCGGATGGCCGACAGACGTGGCATATTATATAGTAATATATAGTAAATAAAAGAGAAGTGTGAGGATGGCGAGGGAGGTCCACGCTAGGCGGGTAGGAGAGTAGTAGAGATGGAGAGAACTGTGAGGACTGGAGCATAGCTGTGATGGATGCGAGAGAGAGTCGATGGATGGGATGAGAGTTATGTGGATGGGAAGAGAGCGTGAGGATGGAAGCAGAGCGTGGAGGATGGTAGACAGAGAGTGTGATTAGGATAGGATCGAGGTGTGAAGAGATAGGAGATAGTGTGAGGCATGGAGAGAGAGTAGTGAGGATGGGGAAAGAAGTGTTGAGGATGGGTCGAGAAGCGTGAGGCTGGGAAGAGAGTTGAGGTATGGAGGAGTGTGTGAGGATGGGAGAGAAGCGTGTGGAGGGAGACGAGCGTCGGAGGATGGGAAGAACCGAGCGTGGGGATGGGAGAGGCTGAGGATGGGAGAGGGATAGTGAGGCAGGAGCAGAGAGTGAGGTGTGGAGAGTGGGAGGATGGTGAGAGTAGCGTGAGGATGGGCAGGGAGTGTAGAGGTGGAGAGAGCGTTGGCTGGATGAGAGAGAGCGTCGAGGATGGAGAAGAGCGTGAGGATGGAGAGAGCGTCGAGGATGAGGAGAGAGAATGAGCAGCGATGGGAGAGAGCGTGAGGATGGGAGAGAGTGTTGAGGGATGGGAGAGAGTGTGGAGGATGGGAGGAGGTGTGAGCGGATGGAGAGAGCGGGAAGATGGGAAGGAGAGCGTGAGGATGGCGGAGAGAAGACGTTGAGAGATGGATAGAGAGATGTGACGGATGGGA
>NW_014577170.1:326299-327050 GCF_000485595.1 Priapulus caudatus | reverse complement strand
CTCTCATACAGTGATCCCCCTCCCCCTCCTCATGTTCTCTCATACAGGGATCCCCCTCCCCCTCCTCATGTTCTCTCATACAGGGATCCCCCTCCCCCTCCTCATGTTCTCTCATACAGGGATCCCCTCCCCCTCCTCATGTTCTCTCATACAGGGATCCCCTCCCCCTCCTCATAATCAATCCTGATCCTGGCGTGACCAGAGACCGTACCGGCCACTCACTACGCCCGCTACATGTACGCACTCACCTGTTTACACTCTCTGATTTCCTCTCCCAATCAGGGAACGTGCATCGGTGAACACCGGTACACCGACGACGACGGGAAGAACCGAAGTGTAAACAACAGAGCTGCTGCTGCAGCAGCAGCAGTTGAGCTGTTAGCTCGCTGCAGCAGCCAGTGAACGAAGCCTCCCGTGGCACAGTATGTAAACAACTCTCTCTGTCTCTCTCCTTTCTCTTTCTCTCTGTCTNCCCATCCTCACGCTCTCTCCCATCCTCACGACTCTCTCCCATCCTCACACTCTCTCCCATCCTCACGCTCTCTCCCATCCTCACGCTCTCTCCCATCCTCACGCTCTCTCCTACTATGAATCTGTCCCCCTTCCCATGCTCTTTTCGACCGAAAAACCACCCTTCCTCACGCTTTCACCAATCGTGGATCTTCCCCCTCCTTTCGTGCGTTGTCCTACTAAATGTCGTCTCGTATCGAGTGTCTTTTCGCTCCCTATGCCATCTCCTAACATGGATCTC
>NW_014577170.1:318185-320362 GCF_000485595.1 Priapulus caudatus | reverse complement strand
GAGAGAGAGAGAGAGAGAGAGAGAGAGAGAGAGAGAGAGAGAGAGAGAGCGCGCGAGAATGAACAAGAGACAGACAGACAGATAGGTGCAGTGTGGAGCGAATCCCACTCCCAAGGCGCGTCCCTGCCTTTTTCAGTATTCACCGGCCAACATGGAAACCCCGGCAGCGCGATCACCAGCGAGCGCCAGCGGATATCGGAATAGTTAGCCTGCTATTTATTTAGCACACTGCGAGTTATAATAGCACCGGAACCTACACCCAGCTATATATAGGCAAGCGAGAGTTATCAATGTGAGGGTTCTGTCGGGTTACGAAGTTATTCCACGCGCACGGGAATAGCAGCAGCATCAGCGCTTGCGAAGGAAGCCAAGTACAGCTTGAAGAGGAAGCTCCGCGCAGCGCGGGAGAATCGCGGTTCGTTATGTCAGTATAGGGAGCTCGTCTGCGATTTATAAACGAGGATGTAGAGGTGATGACGAGGGCAGAGTTAGACAGGCTACTTAATGCTGACGCTGCGAATGCAAATCGAAGCATAATACGACGCTCAGTGTGATACGAGATATAACCATTTTAAAACGGCCCGATCCCGCGGCGAACCGAAGTCAATGAATTACACATTTTTATGCAGGAAAAAATATGCCTCGGCTGCGCAAACAACCGGTAACGCACGTGGTACAGCTGGCCTTATTTATGAGACGTTTGGCAAGCATAAATATTTATGGATATTTACGGACAAGTGCTTATATTGGCTGGCTGTTTGAGCAGGGTTTTTTTCCACGTTGTTATACTACATTACGCAATTATGGAGTACCCAGCCGATAACTGTCTTGCATGTAACTGCATAACATGTAAATTCATCTGTGAATGATAGTAACGGTGTATGATTGTGACACGCCAAACGAGCGAACAAGGAAAATTACACATTTAACTAGACATAGTGAATTGCGCAACCCAATAAACACGAATTCAAACCTTACATTACTCATTCAAGCAGTCTCGCACTGATTTTACCATAAATAATCACATTTCAGAAAGATGCACTCAAACATAAAAGGATTCGAAAGATTCTGCCAATCGGACAAATTATTGTCCGCAATGTACTAAACGAACGACAGTAGTTCTTAACCTCAGGAAATCACAATTTTTAATCATATTCTGGATGTTTTATCATATTCTTTTTCATCATATTCTGGATGTTTTATCATATTCTTTTTCATCATATTCTGGATGTTTTATCATATTCTGGATGTTTTATCATATTCTTTTTCATCATATTCTGGATGTTTTATCATATTCTTTTTCATCATATTCTAGTGCAAACCATTTTGCCACATAACGTCACAGCCATTGTGGCAAAGCAGCGTTCATTCACGGTGGCAGCACCGCTTAGCGGGCAATATTGCTTTATATTTCTTTTCACGCGATGTTGTTTTGATTTTTTTTACTGCAATACAACAAGTAAATATTTTAGAATACTGGTATGCGTATGTGCGCATGTCTATGTGTATGTGCCTCCCCCTGTACATGTGTAATAGCAATTCTATGAAAATATACAAAGAATTCTCACTAAAATTTCAGTGGTACCATAGAAATTGCGATGGGATTTACTAAAACACCAATTGCATGGAAATTCTTGAAGAGAATTAGAGATTTCCATAGGGTTGGTAATAGGAGTTGTCACACTATCCGAAGCAGTTTCTGGCGATTTCTATTAAAATTTCTATAGCACACTAAAAAGTTTCAACAAAACTTTGAACAGAGTTTCTTAGCAAGATTTGATATCTTTCATATTAAATAATTATAAAATGATTTCTGCAGCGTGTTGCATTTAAGTAATAAGGTTAAGCTATAATTTAGTTTAGATGGCGCTCGATTCTTTTGGTATCTAATTATATAAACACACGGGAATAAAGTCAAAGATTTAATGTAAATCAATTACGCCTTCTTGCTCTAAGTGTAGAAAAATTGGGAGTTGTATTGGATTATCCTAAATACATTATTTGGAGAAGTAGATGAAAAGCTACGCAAGGTAATAACACGTGGCAATACAAAGTATACGCAATTAAGATTATGCAAAGTAATTCCCATTGTTTAATCCGCTTCCCTTCCTCATTCTAACCAGATTGTATTCCTGGGGTTCAATACGTTCTATATTTGAACATGGTTCATACAAGAG
>NW_014577170.1:315288-316323 GCF_000485595.1 Priapulus caudatus | reverse complement strand
AAATTCAAGTACTTTTCAAGGACTCCCCTCAAATTCAATGACTTTTCAAGGACTGTGCGAACCATGTTAGAAAGTTATTTTTACCTTTGCTTATATAATATAAGCGGTTCCCATATGATGCCATTTAAAATAACTCCATTACACCTCTATAATATGACGTAAATTCTAGACATAAATTGCATTACATGCATACCATTCGTTCTAAAGGTAGTTTGAACAGATTTTGTGAGACATTTTAATAGCAAATTCGATTGAGATTTTCACGACAAAGGTCTTTAAACGCTACAAGATCACACATATCAAATGATATACACCGATAGCGAGTAAATGTCACCAAGTAATATGTTACCTTGGCGAACTCCTAGCAAATGAATTTCCACGAGAATGGCCCTAGAAAACGCGCCACAGAATGACACGTATAGGAGTTTCAGTGATATCGACCAATTTCCCATCATTTCACTCACTACGATTGATTGTCGATTGAAATGGAAGCAAGCGGTAGACGAATTGGAAATGCACGAGGGGCAATAAATTGGGGGCGATAGCATTAGCAGTAAAATTGCCAGACACTGGCACACAAGAAATGTCGTCCGCTCGTTTCGAAACAGCTCATCGTGTTTGAACCGCTAGGCTTTTGTGAAGCAGGGTTAGCTTAAACACGAGTGTAGTTGAATCGATGTGGTCGCTGCGTACGTATTGCTCCCAGCTAGCGTGAGTGAAACGACTTCGCGACAGTCTAACGATGACGAGTAGGCTGCGGCGACGGAAACTAACGTGGCCGTCGCGAGGAAAATTTTGCACGCAACTATTTGAGAGACCATTCAAAATGGTTTTTATTTTCTCGGTTTTCTCATTTGTTGCATTTCTATTAGTATTGAACGTTTTGAAAAAATACATTAAAACATAAAATACAATAACTGCTACGAGTATACTCTCCTGTCTCGCACATTGCGTATATACATCGCAAAGTTCTCAACACCATCTGAACTATATATATATATATATATATATATATATATATATATATATATATAT
>NW_014577170.1:308054-315278 GCF_000485595.1 Priapulus caudatus | reverse complement strand
TTCTCTCTCTCTCTCTCTTTCTTTCTCTCTCACTTTCGCTCTCTCTTTCTCTCTCTCTCTCTCCCTCTCTGTCGCTCTCTCGCCCCTCCTCTCTCTCTCTCTCGCTGCGTCTTACAGCTTCTCGGCTGCTTCACAGGCGTGCGCAGGAAATTAAGATCGGCTGGCGACATGTCGGCACAGCGGCAATCGAGTTCCTTCTTCAATTTCGGTTTTACATTTATTTCCCATTACTTCTGCGCGGATTCGCTGTCGGCACATAAAGGCTACGTGTAAAGGCTACTAGCATGCAGGTACTGACGCTAATAGCAACATTTGTATAGATTAGCACGGATAGAAAGTCCTAGGATGTCCGTGACTCTAATTTCACTAAAAAGTTGCGATTATTCGGTACAGCAGGTCTGGCTCTACTCACAGAAGCATTCCCATCGCCAGAAAATTACTATTCGTTAAGAAAAAAGTGATAATTAATAAGTAAATAAATAAATAACTATCACGATCTTCTCATCGCATTCATTTTTCATTTGCGCCTTTGCCAATCTAGTGGTAATGAAAGTGTCAATGCCATTGTAGATCACCTTGGGTGGGATAGAAGAGGGAGGGGGAGATATATAAGCAAGAGTATATATGGGAGAACTCCCATTATATAGCATATCTCCCATTATATACTCTTGATAATGATGATATATGAGTAATTTTTGATGCGAAAATAAATGTTTCAGATCTGTTGGCATACAATCTGATGGCGTTGACCGTATAGGCAGACACTGAAATGCATAGTAAAATTGCCAAAATCTACCTAATTTGCATAATTAAAAAATAAAAATAAAACCCCGTGTGATATGTTTTGGGGCCAGTCCTTATTCATTCACATACCAGAATTGAGCAAAATCCGTTGAACCTAAACTGACTTATGGCCATTTCCATTTTTGCCAAAAAGTGGACGTCGCTCGAAAGTAGGTCGACTGGCGTGCTCCAAAATAGGACGTTCAAACCTCTCCCATAGGAGTAACAACTGTATGCAATTTGAAACATGTGGGTCAAATGGTTCCTGAGTTATTGTTGACCGTAGCCAAATGTTGACGGACGGACGGACGTACGACGGACGACACCCCATGGCAATAGCTCATCTTGACGATGTCAAGATGCGCTAAAAAACGACAACATTTGACGAGCTTTCCCCGCAGCTACTGAGCACGGCGAGTGTTTTTTGTTTGGCTCTACTATTTCGCTTGCGCGAGTCATCTCACTCAAATCCTCTTATGTGCGCATACGCAATATTGCTAGCTCCCTCAACCCTCTTTCTGGCTCTCTCTCTCTCTCTCTCTCTCTCTCTTCTCTGTGTCTCTGTCTTCTTCTCTGGTCTGCTGGTCTTGTCTCTGTCTCTGTCTTCTGTCTCTAGATGTCTCTGTCTCTGTCGCTGTCTGCTGTCTCTGTCTCATGTCTTGTGCTCATGTCTCTGTCTCTGTCTCTGTCTCATGTCTCTGTCTCTGTCTTCTGTCTCTGTCTCTGTCTCTGTCTCTGTCTCTGGTCTCGTGTCTCTGTCCTGTCTCTGTTCTCGTGTCTCTGTCAACTTTCTCTCGTCTCTTGTCATCTGTCTCTGCTCTGCTCTGTCCCTGTCCCTGTCCCTTCCCTGGTCCCTGTCCCTGTCCTGTCCGTGTCCCTGTCTGTCCCTGTCCTGTCTGTTCTGTCTCTGTCTCGTCTCTGTCTCTGTCTCTGTTCGTGTCTCTGTCCTGTCAGCTGTTTCTGTCTCTGTCTCGTCTTCTGTCTCTGTCTCTGTCATACATGTGCTCTGTTCTGTCTCTGTGTCGTCTCTGTCATCTGTCTTCTGTCTCTGTCTCTGGTCTCTGTCTCTGTCTTGTCTCTGTCTCTGTCTTCTGTCTCTGTCTCTGTCTCTGTCTCATGTCTCTGTCTCTGTCGTCTGTCTCTGTCTCTGTCTCGTCTTGCTCTCTGTCTCTGTCTCTGTCTCTCTGCTCTCTCTCTGCTCTCTCTCTCTCTCTTCTCTCTCGTCTCTCTCTCTCTAAAACATCGTCCCCCCTCTGCTCTCTCTGCTCTCTATAATATATATATATATATTCAGAGCGTGGATAAGCGAGGTTACGCACTTGATAGTTAATATATACCATCTGTTGCACATGTACAGGCATACGCGCACAGGCATAGCAGCACGCACGCACTGCACGACGCCCACGCACGCACGCACACACACACACACTCACACACACACACACACACACACGCACGCACGCACGCACGCACGCGTGCAAGATACATGCGGTTAACAGAAATGGCAAGGTTTAACGAAGTGACTGTCACATTAAAACCGAAGTGACAGGGAAAATCACAAGTCATTAGACTACAAACGCACTTTGGCACTCCCGCATGTATGTTAGCCATTCAAATACAGGAGCCTCCCCTCTGTATATCACCATGAAATGCAACTATCTAACGGAGTTTTCTTTTACTCCAATATTGCTGTATATCAGGCAGGTCGTCCGTTTACACATCAACAGCGTTGAAATAATCTCTTTTTACGAGTATATATCTCTCTCTCTCTCTACGAATTATAACTTTTACTGCGAAAGAATTAACCATATATTTACATTTTAAGCTTCTTTGAATTTTCAATGCTAATATGCAGGTGGATTATAGCCGTTGATTGATAATTTATAACGACTACATGTGAGGGCAGTTTTAACATATACAACAATTTATTTAACGATGAATATGAAATGTTGGCGATGGTCTAGCTATAGATCTCACAATAAATAATAGCATAAATAATAATTTGTTCGCCCGCAGAATGTGCAGCATAACTCCAGCAACGTTATAGATAGCTCAGATACTGTGCAATACTCGATAACATACACATGATAATTAATAATTGCATAGTAATTATGCGAAACAACTATAGATTTTGGAAAGATAACGAAATCGTCTGGAAGACAAAAGGAAATGTGCAACATGGCCGCTTTCGACTCGGTAGGATAACAATTTATTTGGAAATATTCCACGACCAATTAAATACCACAGTATATCTTGGTGTGTGAACTTGGAAAGTAACGGTCAGGCCACTTTACTACAATTATGGACAAAACAAAAACTGGAAAGCGGTTGGCACTGATATAAATTGTCATAGCACTGGAATCTAACCTTCTTAACAGTTTCTGAAACAAGTAATGCATAAAAATCTCAGAAAATGTATGCTGAAAACCCAAAACCGTTGTTGTGCGAAAATGCCGCTGCTAAAAAATTTAAACTGAATTTGTACGCAATCCGAGACACTCGCTGGCTCCAGGACTACAAATTCATCTTATCTGTAAGTTTGGAATGAAACACTCGACTCGCTTTCAACAAACTTCCTTCCAAAGACAAACTGGAAGCCGGTTGCTATGGCAACAGTAATCACCGAAACGTAACCAACCACATAATAGAGGAATTTCACAGGACTTCAAACTACGATGGCACAAAAAACCCAATTAAAATATACTTCCGAAATTATTAAAAGAAGTCCGGAGAAGCATGAAGGAGACGAGACGGTGGGAGCGGGTCGATGGCAACACTTCAACATCGCACGCACGCACGCCTGCACGCACGCACGCACGCACGCGCGCCGGCGGCACGCACGCACGCAGGCGGCACGCACGCACGCAGGCACGCACGCACGCACGCACGCACGCAGGCATGCAGGCACGCAAGCAGGTACGCACGCACGCACGCACGCACGCACGCACGCAAACGACAAGGGTACAGTCCATCGCTGCTCAGTGTTGGACGCGTAACTATAAACTCATAGTTGAAAGTGTAAACCCCAGCTTAACGTACAGATCCTAACGTTCGCGAAGCTTCTGCTACAACCAGCTATAGTAATTGCACTCATACTACGTGACGGCGTTGTATGAGGAGGAGGAGGAGGAGGAGGAGGAAGGTGAGAAGAAGTAGGAAGGGAGGAGGAAGAGGAGGGAAGAGGAAAGGAGGAGGAGAGGAGAGGATTGGGTGAGGAGGACGGAGGAAGAGGAAGAGGAGGGGAAGAGGATGAGGATGAGGAGGAGCGTAGGAGGAGGGAGAGAAGGAGGAGAACGAAGGAGAGAGGAGGAGGAGGGGGGAGAGGAGGAGGAAGAGGGGAGGAGGTCCAGGAGGAGGAGGGAGGAGCGCCCGAGGGAGCCGGGAAGACGGGAGGCGCCGCGAGCGCAGGCCCGCCGGCAGGAGGAGGAAGGAGGGAGGCGCGCCCACCAACCCGAACCCTCGATTCTGCGACCAGTCATAGCTAGATTTATCAGATGAAAATTACGGGGCGCTTAGAAATGAGGACGAATAATATTGCGAAAACGACGCGTTTTTTACAACACGCCTATATAATACTTTATATATATGTGTGTGTGGTGTGCGTGTGTCTGTCTCTCTGTGTGTGTGTGTGTAGTGTGTGTGTGTGTGTGTGTGGTAGCGTGCACCGCCACCCGAACCTGTCGCTCGGCCACCGGCCTCGCGCGCGGGCGCGGAGGTGGCGTGCGTGTGTTGATGTGTGTGTATGTGTGTGTGTGTGTGTGCGGGTAGCTGCGCCTGCGTGCGTGCGTGCGTGTGTGTGTGTGTGTGTGTGTGGTGGTGTTAGGTCGTCCTGATAACGGCGTAATTTTATTATACCAGTATTATATTATATATACTTGCATAAATCCTCTAGTTATAAGGCCAAAACACCACACCAAAAAAAAATCGACGGAATGACGGTGATTTCACGCGTAGACGTCAGTAGCAGTAATACGATCTGAGAGCCAGCCAGCCAGCAGCACCTCCGTCGCACGTCCTGCGCGCACCGCACGTTGGGATTACGATAGCTTGATGATTAGCTTGATTGATTAGATCGGCTTCGATATCAAGCGGCATGCACATGATATGTCGACGCTGGCTTAATTAGCACGACGCCGCGTCGTCGCGTAAACAACGCTGAGTGTGTGCGCTCGGTAGGTGGAGCTAGTAGGCGGTGTAGCGCTCAGGATACGGTGGATGCTAGTAGGCGTGAGCGCTCGGTAGGTGGCAGCTAGTTAACGCCGTAGAGCTGCTCTCAACGCTTCAAGTGGGAGCTAGTTCGCGTGGGTTCGTAGTAGGCTGGAGCTTAGCTAGTGTGAGCGCATAAATGTAGTAGGTGGAGCTAGGTAGTGCGTGACGCCTCGCAGCGTGCGTCTGGTAGATCGGCGATGCTCGTAGCGTGATCCTGGGCGCTCGTAGGCGGAGCTTAGTAGCGTGAGCGCTCGGTAGGTGGAGCTAGTAGCGTGAGCGCTCGGTAGGTGGAGCTAGTAGCGTGAGCGCTCGGTAGGCGGAGCTAGTAGCGTGAGCGCTCGGTAGGTGGAGCTAGTAGCGTGAGCACTCGGTAGGTGGAGCTAGTAGTGTGAGCGCTCGGTAGGTGGACGAGCACAAGAAGTATTTCCTATGCCATGTATCCATGCACCATGCCATGTACCATGTGCCATGCACGCGTACGCCGCAGCTTCATTACAACACCACAATGTTATATCAAAATAAGTGTTTATATCACACGGGTAACTCGAATGTGACAACGAATGTTATCTTTGACCAGCTAATAACGGCACGGCGGGTTTATAGAAATGTAATGAAGCTAAAGTCATTACGATATAGAGCGACGCCGCAGGGCAGGCACGGTTCTTGGCCACGTCTATTTCGAGGCTAGATTAGTACGCAGATAAGCACCCCCTTTCTAACTGAGGCACAGTGTCGCCAAGCTGGCATCGTAAAGAAGAGATTATCATTACCGATAATCATTAGCCAAGCGAGGAACGTAGAACTGCATAAAACAAAGAAGACCCCCCCCCCTCTTGTTGAGAATGGCGACAGTGGTCAATATGACTAAAAAGGCTAGACATACTCCTAGAATAATTAACCTACACTGCAAACCCGTGGCACTACTAAAACCACGTGACACAGCCATAATTGTATAAATACAGCCACTTTTGAACAGAAAGTTAGAACCACCAAGGGTCTCGATCTGTGAGTATGGTTGGTCAAGCGCTTGGCCAGCGCATGGTCTTTTCTTGTATGTTTATATGTTTCGTAGTTAGGTCTTACCGTATTCGTGCTACAGTATAAGTCTTAAAACTCCTTTTAAGACTAATACTTGTATTTACGTGTGTAAACTCCTTTTTGAGATATTGCATTACGTATGTAACTAATAACTTGTCTCTGTACTACTTTGTAAGAATTAAATAGAATCATGTTGTTTGTACGTTATACGTTCGTGTCTGTCTATTATGTCGTGCTTACCTCAGGGTACGTAAGTACCCGTACCATAGCAGAACCTGGGTACCTCATCACAAGGGTATACACTATAAGTCGACACGAGCCTCACACACGAGAGTACAGATATGAACGAGAAAACCTCTTCATTACAGAAAACAGAATAGCCATGCTCACGATGTGATACTGAGCTTAGACGTCGGTCCTGAATACCACGCAACTGGTGTCGGATAAGATGTTTTACATCAACGTTTACGTTCAACGAACGTGTTACGTTCGAATTTGAACGTAATCGAAATTTGAATTTGAATTTTGAATTTTGAATTTTGAATTTGAATTTTGAATCGTGAATTTGAATCGTGTTACGTAAGAACGAAGCATTTAACGAGGGAAGCTATCTGTGAAGCATATCTGTCGCCTGCATGTACATACTCCGGGGAAACAGGAAGACAATAAGATACGGAACCGAGTATCAAAACAAACCCGAACGGAAAGTGTTATTCGTTTGCCGTTGTGAATTTATGGATGCCACAACGACATAACTGCATTTAATCGCATCGCTGTCTTCGCGTTTGGCGACCAGCTATGCTAACCGCTAACAAACGTCAGCACCTGTAATTCTCGTTAGATTGTATTTGTCAGTGAATTCACGTTACAGCGAGGCTGTGCAGAAATACGGAGCAACACGCATGCCATGTTACGCCGGTACTGCGGCTGAGCACACGAGATTCCTGGCAAAGTCACAAACAGCCGGGAATCTCTGGAGGTGGTACTTCACTAGGGGGTCGACTCGTTTTTATGACGACGCCATCCTCTTCCATTCCGGTGTCGTTAAATGTTAACGAGACGATAAAGGGTCGGAGTCATCGAGCTTCGTGATAGAGAGACACGGGCAGCGTGCCCTCCTCCTCCTCCTCCGTCGTCACGCCCGCCCCTCTCCTCCTCCGTCGTCACGCCCGCCCCTCTCCTCCTCCGTCGTCA
>NW_014577170.1:302843-308044 GCF_000485595.1 Priapulus caudatus | reverse complement strand
CACGCCATCTCTCTCCTCCGTCGTCACGCCCGCCTCTCTCTCCTCCATCCGTCACACCCGCCCCTCTCCTCTCCCGTCGCACGCTCTCCTCTCCGTCGTCACGCGCGCCTCTCTCCTCCCGTGCTCACGCCCGCCTCTCTCCTCCCTCCGTCTTCACGCCCGCCTCTCTCACTCCTCCCGTCGTCACGCGCGCCCTCTCCTCGCCCGTCGTCACGCACGCCCTCTCGCCCTCGTCGTCACGGCCTCCTCTCCTCCGTCGTCACGCCGCCTCTCTCCCCGTGTCACGCCGCCCTCTCCTCCTCCGTCGTCACGCACGCCTCTCTCCTCCCGTCGAGACCAACGCCGACCCCTACTCCTCGCTACCCGTCCAGTCACGCCGCCTCTCTCCTCCGTCGTCACGCACGCACTCCCCGCTCCGCATCGTCCACCCGGGACGGCCATCTCTCCTCCCTCCCGTCGTCACGCCACGCTCACTCCTCCGTCGTCCCCAGCCCCTCTCCTCCTCGTACGTACACGCCAATGAGAGACAGCCGCCTCTCTCCTCCTCCTCGTCACGCACGCTCTCTCCTCCTCCGTCGTCACGCGCCGCCCTCTCCCCTCCCGCGTCAACCACGCCCCTCTCCCCTCCGTCGTCACGCCCGCACACCTCCTCCTCCGCGTTTCTCACGCACCGTCCCTCATGCTCCTGCCTCCCGTCGTCACGCCAACCGCCGCCTCCTCGCTCCGTCGTACGCATCGCCGTCCTCCTCCTCCGTCGTCACGCACGCCCTCCTCCTCGCTACCCGTCGTCACGCCCGCCCAACGCCGCCCCCACCTCTGCCTCCTCCTCGTCAACGACCCGCCGCTCCCTCCTCCGTCGTCACGCCCGCCTCTCTGCCTCCCATCCGCGTCCCGCACACGCCCCTCTCCTCCTCCTCCGTCACCGCGCGCCCTGTCTCCTCCTGCCGGTCGCACCCGCACGAACGCTCCTCCTCCGTCGTCACTCACGCCCCTCTCCTCCTCCGGCGTCACGCACCGCCACCCTCTCCTCCTCCGTCGCTCACGCCCGGCCTCTCCTCGCTCCGTCGCAGCCCGCCTCTCTCCTCCTCCTCGTCACACCCGGCCCTTCTCACCTCCTCCGTCGTCACGCCCGCCGCCTCCTCCGCCGTCGGTCACGCACGCTCTCTCCTCCTCCGTCGTCACGCACGCCTCTCCCTCCTCGCCCTCGTCCGCCGCCGCCCTCTCCTCCTCGTCCGCACACCCGCCCTCTCTCCTCCGTCGTCAAAAGACGATCCGCCTCTCTCCTCCTCCCGTGTCACCGCCCGCCCTCTCTCCTCCTCGCGTCGTCACCCCGCCTCTCTCCTCTGCCGTCCGTCACACCCGCCACCTCCTCCATCCGTTCGCACGCACGCGCCACTCTCCTCCGTCGCACGCCCGCCTCTCTCCTCCTCCGATCGTCACGCCCAGCTCTGCTCCGCTCTCCGCGTCACACCCGCCCCTCCTCCCCTCCGTCGTCACGCCCGCCCCTCTCCTCCTCCGTCGTCACGCCCGCCTCTCTCCTCCTCCGTCGTCACGCACGCCTCTCTCCTCCTCCGTCGTCACGCCCGCCTCTCTCCTCCTCCGTCGTCACGCCCGCCCCTCTCCTCCTCCGTCGTCACGCCCGCACACCTCCTCCCACCACAGCGCCTGTCACGCATGGCCGACGAATTGTTGAAACGGGCCCTTGACTGGCGTTTCCTCTTAACGTCGATGTTTGATCGATAAGTAATTTAAAATCTTCCGCGCAAAAAAATTCCCGCGTGGTTGAATAGCGATGGCCGGAGATGGCAGACGACAGCGAAACTCACACGCCGCGGTGGCAGCGACACAGCCGCACGCACGCACGCACGCACAGAGAGCGCGTGAATGAGAGCGAGAGCAAGAGCAATATCGAGGGAGAGAGAGACAGAGAGAGAGAGAGAGAGTAAGAGCGAGAGAGAGCGCGCGAGAGTGAGAGCGAGAGAGAGAGACAGAGAGAGAGCGAGAGTGAGAGCGAGAGCGAGAGCGAGAGAGAGAGCGAGAGTGAGAGAGCGAGAGAGAGAGCGAGAGTGAGAGAGAGAGAGAGAGAGAGAGCGAGAGCGAGAGCGCGCGCGAGTGAGAGCGATGCGAACTGCCCTGATTTTATTGATGGAACGCGAATGCCGTGAGAAGTATGCAAAAATAATTGCCGCTGACAACAAAATCACCGCGTGGGCCAGAGAAATCTGAACGAGGTTGGATGGAATGCTAGCGACGAAGGAAGCTGAGAGAGGAGGAGGAGGAGGAGGGATGCTGAGTGCTACTATGTATGCGAGCACCCGAGCAATACAGCGAGAACCTATTATCACCCAATATATATTCATTATCTATTCACAAAACCTGTCACATTATTCAAATTTTCAAAACAATTTTTTGGGGGTATCTGTTCCCCGGTCCCCCGCGTCTGCGTGCACGTCGTTGCTAGTAATTATCGGAGGACAGCTATTAATGAATGCCCTAATCATAACAAACCATCAAATTCGATTTCGTAAACATCACTGTTCAGTATCAATTGGAAACAGGCCAAGTTTAGGGTGGGGGTAAGTTTTGCTATACGCTCACATACGCAAGCAAGCATTAGGTCTGTCAATGGCAGCCTGGGTTACTCACGCACGCACGCACGCAACAGGCACAAGTCACTCAGAGCACGCAACGCGGCAAAACGCAAGACGAACGCCACACAACGCACCCACAGCACAGCACGGACACTACTCACTGCAGCACGTCGACTCACAGCAACACGTTCGCAGTAGGGAGGCGCGGATGTCAGCACAAGTGTCAACCGCCCACGCGACATCTGCTGTCGCGACATTGTCACAGCGAGCGATGTCAACCTGATTACATTCCGCTGACACAGAAAGAAGAGGGAGAAGAGGAGAGGAGCGGGAAGGGGAGGAGGGGGTAGGACCGAGAAAGAGGAGCGAGGAGGGAAGGGAGGGGGAGGAGCGGAAAAGAGGAGGGAGGAGATAAGAAAGGGGAAAGGGGGACTGGGAAGATTAGGGAAGGCAAGGGAAGCCGAAATTGGTAAGAGAACGGCAAGGAGGATACGAGAGGGAAAGCGGAGGGCAAGAGAGCAGCATGCGCTCGAGCGGGTGAGCTCTAAAGCGAAGTGTCTTACATTATGAGCGCCACAGACCTTTATGAGAATCTGGTAAATAGCTAACGGATCCAACAGCCGGCGCCAGAAAAAAATACTACCATAAGCACAAATAAACACAGAATTTACATACAATGAAGTCTACACAGGACCCCCCTGAAGCCCGTCCACGGACCCTAAAGGGGTCCTTGGACCACATGGTAAGAACCTCTGCTCTAAAGGAAGGCGAATTCTTCAAAGCAGCGATGGAGGGGCGATGGGAGAGGAAGCATGGATGAGAACGCAAGAAGAAGGATGCTCTAATTATACCGCATCGCTCATCAATTTCCGCTGATTCTAATGCGGAGCACGGGAGCCGGGTTTTGCCATACCGGGGCAAAACAAAGTCGGCAAGCGAACAAACGAAACGCGCGCCCGCGCCGGCCGCCGAATCACAATCGTTATCCAGCAAGCGTGTTCGGCGAGGCAGTTTTCACTACACCATACAGTCCTCACAGGATCGCCAGCCCGCAGCAACAATAAATCCACTCATCACAGCAGCAGTACAAGCAACAGAAGCATCGCAGCAGCAGCAGCAAGCAGAAGCGCAAGCAAGTAGCATAGCCATTATCAGCAACAATAACATGCATCATCCACAGCAGCAGCAGCAAGCAGCAGCAGCACAAGCAGCAGCAGCAGCAGCAAGACGCACGAAAGCATGGCAGCAGCAAGCATCGTAGCAGTAGCAAGTTAGCATTAATCGCATGCAAATAGCAGTACAGTAGCAGTAGCAGAGCAGCAGCAGCAGTAGCAGCAGCACCACCACCACCACCACCACCAGCAGCAGCAGCAGCAGCAGCATCAGTTAATGCAACCTTGAGTGTTAATTATAGGAGCTTTTAAGGCCGGCAACCTTGTCCGCTGATAGAGTGGCGACTGATTGCTATTATGAACTAACGTAAAATAGTACGCCTTCGAAAAATCGTAATCGAAAAAATATTCGTACCATAATAAAAATGTACATTAATTGAGGCAATTAACGTTAAAAATAAACAAACGTGCTAATTAACTCTATCGCACAATAGAAAGCTTGCCGTCCTTAATGGTAAAGTAACGACTATACGTCACGGAAAGTATCCGTTCCTCTACGCTACGTATTAATTAGAACAGTAGCGATAAATTAAGCATAACCGCGGAGTGTGGCGGTCGCACGTATTGTAAGTTCACAAAGTCGGCGTAATCCGATCCGTGAAAGCGTCTACGACATTTCCCCCGTTCATTAAACGAATCTTTTACGTCTTCGCGACACTAACTAGACCGTTACTTCACAGTAAATCGCACGAGGGGCTATTCTAAGCCGCGAATGTCGAATAAAAAAAAGGTCCAAGACGAACAACAACGTTCTCCGAGCAAGTCTGCTTTTCGGAAATCAAGCGTGTGTTATCGCAGACGCCAAGCTAACCAATGATTTTCTGTCAAGAATATCTAATAATGCCACATTAATTAATAGCAAAAATTTAATGAGATGTTATCTTGTATCGATTTATATTTCTAGTAACTCTGAAACGGCCGATATCTGGTGTCTTTATCATTATATGTCAAACAAACAGACGAGCATGCACAGCTCCAGAGAACAACACGCGTCCTGAGTCCATAGAACTAGAATAGAGTTATGATAGTTCTATGCGTGAGTCATCGAAACACAATGTTTTATGTTTTATGTTTTATGTTTTATGTTTTATGTTTTATGTCATTATTTTTTATGTTTATGTTTTATGTGTTATTACGTTTTATGTTTTATATAGATAAAGTCTGCTGATTAAACCAGCCGTCGAAAGTCTCTCTAGTTCTATTAACATCCGAAGAATGGCGCGCCCGCGTATCTGCAGTTTACATCTGACGCTGTGACTACAATCCGAGGAGGATATGAAGAGATAGATAGAAAGCGACGACGATAACAAATGAACGCTCGAGGTCCAATGTTTACTTCGAGCCGGAATTAATGCAAATCCACGTAATATTGCCCCCCTCCTCTCTCTCTCTCTCTCTCTCTCTCTCTCTCTCTCTCTCTCTCTCTCTCTCTCTCTCT
>NW_014577170.1:288190-300657 GCF_000485595.1 Priapulus caudatus | reverse complement strand
AACGGAGCTAGCGGAGGAGAGAGAGAGAGGAGAGAGAGAAAGAGAGGAGGGGAGACGACGAGACAGCACAGACAGACAGCACACACCCGGAGCGGAGCGAGGACTGAATGGCGGGGGAGAATGAAAGGACACAGCCGGGGGAGAGAGCAGCAGCACGACAGGACAGAGAGCAGAGAGAGCAGAGGAGAGGAGGCAAGCCGAGCGGTCGAAGACGAGCGGAGACGACGAGCGCGACAGGTGCGAGGGAGGGAGGCAGAGGAGAGGAAGAGAGAGAGATTCTGGAGTGGGGGAGAGAGAGAGAGAGAGAGACCGATGGAGAATGAAGATCAGAGAGAGAGACGAGAGAGATGTGAGAGAGAGAGAGAGAGAGAGAGAGAGAGAGAGAGAGAGAGAGAGCGAGAGAGAGAGAGACAAAGAGAGGAGACAGAGAATGAAGACACACGGAGAGGAAGAGAGAGTGAGACATGAGTAATTACCTCGAGCCGTCGTGGGTGGGCCCTGTTTATGAAGCGCAGTCACCATCGTCTGACTGTGACACATGGCCGAGCTCAAATTTAGTTGACACATTAGTAGCACAAAGTTATATTAAAACCAATTACAGAAACATTAGGTTGGATAGTGGTAGTTTTTTTGGCATTAAGGAATGAGATGAATGCTAAATGATTAATGACCTTGGCCATCACGCAAATATGCAAATTGGGCATAATGGACAGGTTTAATTAATTAATCCATTAGCGAAACCATTCAGTCTTCTACGCCCGTCGCTTAAGAAAGCAAGAAAAAGTAGTAAGTAAATTTAATTAACATCTACTGACAACGAGTGGCGGAATAGCGAGCTCTGTCTGGTTTACATTTCAACATCAGCCACACTTTGAGTGAAATAATAACCAGTCCACACAGCAGTCTCGCTCCACGTATTATTAACATTAAACGTCGCATATTTAAATAAACTCCGTGTCTATTATATAAATTTCGTACGGTGCATAATGCAGCTTGCTTTTCCTTCCCGCATTGCATATTTAACCCTTTCCCGAGATGTTCACGTAAGCGTTTCAATAAATAATCAAAGTGCGGTGTTCGGCTGCACGCTTTGATGCGCCCGCCGCCTTGATCAGAGAAAACCGGCTACCTGCCTATCACGGAGAAAGTGAACGCATTTCGTTTGACAGTGCAACAAATGTGTAGCCAGGCACGCACGCTATCAGCCGTGCAAACACGCCACTGACGACTGCCTACATGTTCGCGCGGTGTATAGTCAGCAGACGGGTAAAATAGAAGAATGGTCATCAATAGAAGAATCAATGCCAACCCTCGCCGCTATACTGCATGCACGTACATCAACCCGCCTCGTGGCACTGCGGCCCGCCTGCACGGTCAGTCAGGCTGGCTGCCATTTGCAATAGAGTTGTAGAGACCACTGCAGCAGCTAGGCTGCACCGCGGTTATGCTGCAGTCGTTCGTTGTACAAGCACGCACGCGCACACACACGTAAGCACACATGTACGAACGCACAGACATTTCATGAGTACAGCTATGCTGCACCACAGCAGTGCTGCAGTCGTATTCTGACTATATGCTGCACATTGGCTGCACCATGGTTGATCTGCAGCAGTTTTTGATGCATGTATATCTATCTACTGCCGGTAGATGGCGGTCGTGTAGACGACCACCCTCCTCCTCCTCCTCCTCCTCCTCCTCCTCATCCTTCTCCTCAGCCTCCTCCTGCTCCTCCTCCTCCTCCTCCTCAGCCTCCTCCTGCTCCTCCTCCTGCTCCTACTCCTCCTTCTCTAATATTAGCCTCCTCCTTCTACACCTTCTCCTCAGCCGCCACCTCCTCTGACGCCACCGTCCCACGCGAGAGCCTCTATAAGAGGGTCGCAGCCTCCAGCGAAAAGTGCCGCGGAAAGGAAACCGTCACAACCCGCGATCGATCTAGTTAGAGTAGCCGAGAACAAAAAAACTCCACGCGCGAATTCGATGCCGCAGGACAACGGGGGACACAGCAGTGTACATACCCACACTCGCTGGGAGGCAGTTACAGAGTGATCAGTAACATTTGCGCCAACCGAAACGAGGACTATTTGCAGCGGACCAGCGTGCTAGTTACGATACAGCGTTCCCCCGCTGTATCCGGCTTCGGATAAACGGGCGCATCGCTTAAACGACATGCATCGACGTTAACGACGTTGTTAAGTGATCACCGTTTAATCGGGACCACCGCTTAATCGGGATAGTTTGATCTGTCTGTCCTACATTCCCTAATTGTTTCAATAGAGCGGGGATCATTGAACAATACTGGAAGACGTGCGGTTCTAAATCTATTGTCCACTTGCAAGGTTTAAGCTATACGGCTAACGATGATCGCCTCAGTAATGAATCTCTTTTACATATTCGCGCACTGAGATTCTCTCATAGTATAGCTTCCCTATAACTATAATCTTCCCTGGAAATCTCACTCTAAAATCTAGGTAAGACGACATATTCGCGCCTATTGTCATCATTGGTTGTTATCGCTGCCAAACTATGAAAGCAGCTAAGAATCTACTCCAAAGGTGTCCCTTTTTTCTCATAGTCCACAGACTTCGATACACGGCAGTAAGAAAACCAAGTGAACGTTCTCGAATTAGACATTACAGATAGAGATGAAAATGATGGTGTTTCGCAGCACATGTGAATCCGAGTAATTCTGCCAGCCAGTAAATATAATACCTCTGGAAGGCAGATGGTCAAACAAAGGGACATCAACAACTGCTAACGTGATCTGCAAGAAGCCAGTAAGCTGCATTGTCATGTTCCATTAGTTCCTCTATGCTTTATAGCTTATAGTTCCTCTATGCTCTTATGCTTTTCATATATCCTTTCAGCTGCCTGTTAAATTTTTTATTTTTTATTTCTCTGTTGTTGTTGCTAATGTTGTTGTTGTTGTTGTTTGTTTGTTTTGTTGTTGTTGCTGCTGTCACTTTTGTTGTTAAGCGAAATTAAGTCCCAACATTAGTTATAAATTTATAGTTACTAATAAAGTTAAACCCCACAGACTTTATACGATGAATTGACATGTCACTGAAAACCGCTTTTGTCACTGCTTTAAAATTCTGAAATTCGAATGCACAACTATCTGACAATAGCCTGTCAGAGATTGTACTGCCTCTGAACACTCCATTTTGCACGAAAAATTATGGATAAAGATTTATGCAGACTACTAATGGCTTAATCATAATCAATTGCATAATTTTAGTTTTCTCTAACATGCCTTAATAAATTACATCAACTTGGTGACGCCTTTATGATATTTTCCTAAACCTTTTTGCGGTTTTCACTTAAGTCTATTTCTGTTGTTTGTAAATGAGTCATTACTACAATGAAACCAATTAACTACCATCTAACCACGACAAAAATGGCCCGTCTTCTGTGATAAACTGATTAAACAATATTCTCTTATTGGCTGCTTGAGTGAATACTGGCAACTGCAAAACTTGAACAAAAAGCAAAGCCATGTGAAAAAGGCCAAAGAAGGTGAACAAATTTGCACTTCAAAGTTAAAATCAGAAAATTATCACGGGTGGTAAAAATCTATTAAAAATCTATTACATCATATTAGAGAAACGAGTGAGAGAGATACTGCTAGCCCGCAGTCTAGATAACTGCAACTATGAATGTGTTCACGGCATTACCAGTTAATCTGCATCACAAAGATACCTTTCACTGTCATTTTCAATATGCACATTTGGGATGCGGGATTTGGCCCTATTTCCACGATACAAACATTGCAGGTATTTTACTACTTGAGAGAAAACAAATAATCGATGATAAATGATAAATATAAAATAAATAATAAAATAAAATAAATAATCGATGAGGAAAAGCTAAGTTGAGCGCTTTTTTTAAAACAAAATATTGCCTAATGAGCATGTTTACATATGTAAATGTTATTTCTAATGGGAGATATGATATAACTTTCAGCTTTCTTAAATGGCAATGGTAGCCAGCGCTTTGCAATGGTGTATTGAATGTGTAAGTGTCAGAGCATGTTACAAGTCCTTTGTGAGAACAAATGATATGCACATTGGCTGATATACAAGCTGCGTGCACAGTGTCATAATATAGATGTCTATACTATAGTGTCTATTTTATTATTATGACACTCCTGCTAATATTGAGACTGCTTATACCGCTGTCCTAGCAGTACAGAATATATATAATGCTGTCGCCACCTGGTGGCCATATCCACACTTGAAAATTTCAACAGATTTAAAATGATTACATCTTTAAGTTTCCTGCACAATTTCCAAAACGTTGTAACAATTTGTTTTTGCTAAAAGCTGACGAGGTTGCTTTTGAATTATCTTAATGCAAGATACTATGTGGTAATATGTATGTGATAATATAACTATGTGTGTAACATATTGTGGCAACATTAAATGCTCGTTATGACTTATGTATGGCATCATTTGGAATTATAATGCAGCAATTCAGTCAATTCGCGTGACAAATGTGTTTTGATTCATTATATTTTGTGTAAAGACATTTTTTCTAGTACTAATAACAACGCGATAATAAGTTATAATAACCTGATCGCTAACTAATTATTAAATAAACATGCTACAAAAATTACCACAACTGCCCGCCTGAATTATAATCGCAAATCGATTAAGTAAATTCTTTCGAAACAGTGAGTCGACAAGTGGTTGTGTAAGCGCTTGTTTATGTATGTGTGCATGTATGTGTGGATGTATGTGTGGATGTATGTGTGCATGTATGTGTGCATGTATGTGTACATGTATGTGTGGATGTATGTGTGCATGTATGTGTGCATGTATGTGTACATGTATGTGTGGATGTATGTGTGCATGTATGTGTGGATGTATGTGTGGATGTACGTGTGCATGTATGTGTGGATGTATGTGTGGATGTGTGTGGATGTGCGTGCTGGCAGTTTGTATGTGTGGATGTATGTGTGGATGTACGTGTGCATGTATGTGTGGATGCATGAGATGAGAGAGATAAATAGTCGGGTACTCACTCCACGTGTAGCCAAACTGATCTCCCTCCTCCTCATCATCAGTGAGCTTGAGCTTACTGGCACTGTCAATGTCAGCCTCCTCCTACGAACCAGAAATATCTGATCAGAACAACAGGTGACTTTCTCAACACTGACATGCATTACCGAACGTTGCTATGAATGTCTGTATGAACGTCTGTATGAAGATCTATGTGAACGTCTATGTGAACGTCAGAAAGAATGGCTGTATGAACGTCTGTATGAACGTCTGTAAGAACGTGTGTAAGAACGGCTGTATGAACGTCTGTATGAACGTCTGTATGAACGTCTGTATGAACGTCTGTATGAACGACTGTATGAACGTCTGTATGAACGTCTGTATGAACGTCTGTAAGAATGGCTGTATGAACGTCCGTATGAACGTGTGTATGAACGTCTGTATGAACGTCCGTATGAACATGTGTATGAACATGTGTATGAACATGTGTATGAACGTCCGTATGAACGTGTGTATGACGCTGTATGAACGTCTGTATGAACGCTCCGTATGAGCATGTTGTCATGAACGTCACGTAATGACGTTGTATGAAGCGTCTGGTATGAACTGTGTGTAATGGAACATGTGATGCAACATAGTGTATGAACATGTGTATGAACGTCCTTATGAACGTTGTGTATGAACGGCTGTTGAAGCGTCTGTATGAAACGTCCGTAGTGAACATGTGTATGACGTCGTCGATGAACGTGGTGTATGAACCGTCTGTATGATACGTCGTGTCATGAACGTGGTGTAACGTGTGTAGAACTGCGCGTATGAACGTCCGTATGAACGTGTGTATGAGCTGATGTGAACCCGCCGATGCGCTGTAATGAACGTCCGTATGAACATGTGTATATGAACGCTCGTATGAACTGTGTATGCATACGACTGTATGAACGGTCTGTATGAACGTCTGTAAGAGCGGCTGTACGAACGTCGATGAACGTGTGTGAATGACGTGTGTATGAACGTCTATTCGTGTATGAACGTGTGTCAATGAACTGTGATGAACGTCCGTTATAGTCCGTATGACCGTCGCGTATGAACGTTCAGTAGAAGCGTTCGGTACGCAACGTCTGTAATGAACGTCCCGTTATAACGACTGTAAGATACTTCTGTATGAATGACGTATGAACGTCTGTACGCCAACGTCTGTAGAATGAACGTCCGTATAAACGTCCGATTAATGAACGGTCTGTATATCTGTATGAACGTCTGTAAGTATGCGTAATCGCGCTTTCAATGTTTAATACACGCCGACGCGTTTGATCGCTTGCACATGCAACGCACCGAGCGATATTCAACACAGCGATTCTTCACGTCGTCTTCCCAGGAAAAAAATCCGCGGAGACATCGTGACGCACTAGAACGCTTACCGACTGCCCCGTCGCCACGGTTTACCTGTTCCTCCGCGGGCCGCTCCCTGTCTCCTCCAGCCTGTCGCACGTCACGCGGACGTTCTCTCTCGGGCGGAGTCTGGCAGCAATGCGGCTGCAGCTTCAACCGGAAGGCCCCGCTTCGAGGACGCCCGGCCTCTTGGCGGCGCAACGGCTGGCTTTTGGTACGGCGAGACGCGGGGCGCTGCTGCTGTTGCTCTAGCTGCCGGGCTGGCTGGTCTCTCTCAGGCGCAGCGCGACAGTGGCCCCCCGCCGAACTGCTTCGGACGCCTGCGAGCGAGGTCGTCGTCAGAATTTAGAATGATTGCGCGAGGAGGGTGGCTGTCTCGGCGTGGTGCTCGCGGGGTTTTGAAGTTAAAGCAAGCAATGTGGATCTAAATGGCGAACGGCGCTTACTCGTAGAGATAAATTCAATCAAACTGAATGCGTTAAAATGAGATTCTAAATTAAAATCATTATTAAAACCTAATCATGCTAAATTAAATCCTTATTTCAATTATTTACTAAGTGGTGGAGAAATATGCGTGATCCTGTACGTCTTAACTGAAGCTTTCTAACTTACTTAGTGCCAACCTCTTGAACAATCATAACATCTTATAATAAGTAGTACTATATATATATATATATATATATATATATATATATATATATATATATACATTATATATGTATCACTGCTCATCATCATGCTGTAATTATACTTCTACTAAGGATGACGAAACATCCAAAACTTGAAATTTCATAAATTACTGCACAGCGAGTGCAAAGAAGCAGGAAGCTAGTAGCAACGTGAGTGTATGTACCCATCGGGGAGGAGGCGGCTGTGGTAGTGCTTCTGTAGGCAGGACTGGCGCCTCCTTCTTTCCATCTTTGTCCTCATTCTATGAAAAAAAATCACTCATTCACGCCACGTTTTATTTGTTCTCTACGCTAAACGAATCGGGGGTTTCTTTGCCCCCCCCCCCCGTGTTCATTCTAAGAACGACGAGAGATGCAGCGACGAGGAGGGATGAGACACGATGGCCACGCAGAGCTTCACTTCGCGGAAAGCCGCATTACGTATGAGAGAAGAGTACTCGCCACAGTCTGTAAGCTTTGTACAACGAATCTAACGGGACTGCGGGCGTTGCGTATCACTTCAACAGCCTTGTCGTGCGTCGCATCTCTCAAGTCCACTCCATCAACCTGCATCAATAAGCACGCACCACCATTAAGCCTCATCACAATCACGGAAGTAGGATTTTGTTATTGCAGCGAAAACCGAGTAATTAAAATAAATTCTCCACAGGTCGCATGTAGTCGTTATACAGAGCGATAGTTAATGAGTGCGCTTGCGCTCCAAGCCATAGCATTTACATTTAAATGCCAATTGACACACACATTACACAAACACAACGATTTCTGATTTGCTCAACAAATCTTCAGATAATTTGCAAACGTTAACAAGCACAGAGAAATTCAGAAATGAATTCGCCATCATCGTATAAACACCACACGATTTCTTATGGATCCTTAGTTCGTCTTCCTCGTATTTGAATTCATTTCTTTCCTTTTTCATTCCTTCGCACTGAAATTTACAGTTGTCTTGCTCCACCCCCGGCTATGTCGCCATGGTTACCTCAATTAATCTGCCTCCCGTCTTTAGCATGCCCCAGTGATGGCGCTACGTCGCCATGGTTACATAAAGCACCCCGTCTTCAGGGTGCCCCCATGACCATGCTACGTTACCATGGTACTACCTCGAGCACTCTGTCTACGTACTTCAGCGTGCCCCGTTACATTGCCATGGTTACCTCAAGCACTCCATCTCCCATCTTCAGCGTTCCCCCGCGACCTCGCTATGTCACCATGGTTACCTCGAGCACTCTGTCTCCCGTCTCTATTGCCCCTATGACCACACTACGTTGCCATGGTTATGTCAAGCACTCCATCTCCCGTCTTCAGCGTTCCCCGCAACCTCATTACGTCACCATGGTTACCTCGAGCACTTTGTCTCCCTTCTCTGGCATGCCCCGTTATGTCGCGACGGTTACCTCAAGCATCCCATCTTAAGGAGGTGTACAACAGTAAGCCTCCGCAATTGTTCACCGTTGCACTATTTCGTCTCTAGAAAAGGCCTTTTTTGAAAAAAATTTCGCCAAAATTCGGCACTAGATTGCAATAATTTGCATTATGCATGCAAGTTAGATGCCTCGTGGATGTCTAGAAAGCATTAGAAGTAAAATTGGTCTTGTTGTGTACTCGTGACATTCCGTCAGGTGGCGTAGCCGCAGCGACCGGCTGGTGATTTTTGCGTATGAAATGTGTTCAGACAACTTTGCAGAAATTCGCATCATAGAGCTGGCAAAGGTTTCGAGCAGAGCATAGAGCATGAATCTGTAGTTATTTAACACGAATAAACTGTATGTTTTGTAAGTGCAGTAACAGTGTGAGAGTAATTTTAATTAATTTCTGTTCGATGCTTATTCAGGCCTGCAGCCTATGGACGCCCTCTACTGTTGTTCAACACCTTAAGCATGCCGTGCTACGTTGCCATGGTTACCTCGAGCACTCTGTCTCCCGTCTTCAGCGTGCCGTTGCGTCCCGCCGGGCTCTTGGGCAGCACGTTCTTGATGAAGATTCCTGATATGATGTTGTCGGCCGAGCCTCCGTCCACCTTGCCGCCGACGATGCTGATGCCGAGGCTCTTCGTGGGTTCGCGTGTATATCAGTTACACGCATTGAATTCGATGGCTTGTGTGCATGCGTGCGTGTGTGCGCGTGTGTACACGTGCGTGTGTCTGTGTGTAACTGCATAAACGTCCGGTGAGCAATGGAAATATATCACTACTTTAGCTTTTGGCAACATTTGAGGCTGAATACATAATATAAGGGAAACAGTGAAACGATAATTATACTATATATATGATAATTATACTTAGTGTGTACTAATGATAATTATATGATGCAACTTGAGAAATTATGAGACACGAATGTAAGTAGATGCAAAAAATGCTGCTGCTGCTGCTGCTGCCTTTTGCTGCTGCTGCTGCCACCGCCACTGCTGCCGCTACTACTGCTGCTGCTGCCACCACCCCTGCTGCCGCTACTACTGCTGCTGCTGCTGCTGCTGCTGCTGCTGCCACTGCCACTCCTGCTACTGCTACTGCTGCTGCTGCTGCTGCTGCTGCTGCTACTGCTGCCGCTTTTGCTGCTGCTGCCACCGCTGCGGCTGAATGTAAGGCAGCACATCAGGGTGGCGTGTTGCTACACACACCTTATGTCTGTGCCGAGCAGGGAGGAGCGCCGCAGGATGGCGCGCGCCTGCGAATTAGTGATCTTGCGCATCGACTCATTGTTGATGCTGACGATGTAATCGCCCGGCTCGATGCGACCATCCCGAGAGATGGCGCCAGACTTGGTCAGACTTTTCACTATGCAGCCGTTGATAGCTCTATCTACAGCCTCAACACTGACACCTGGTGGAAGAGAACGAAAGTTTATTTAACATGAGTCACGCGAGTATCGGGGTTGTTGTGTATTTGCACGTGATTAACGGTTGATATTAGAATTAGCGAAGCAGGCGTCGGTCACTGCTAAAATATTACAAACCTTAAAACTGCAATTATTTTATTCTGATGAAACGCCATTCATGCCTATTATATGCGAATATTAGGTTAAAAATATTATACACCCGCGTCCCGTTTTATCTAAACTCAATCCAACAATAGAATGGCTGTCTTACAAATAGCTTTTGACAGTAATTCTATAGCGCCTTAATTACGTTTCGTGAAAAGAACACATTGCTTACACAGCACGTTCCCTTACAAAACTGCAATATTGCTGCACATTAAATACACACATAACATCAATGGCATAATTATGAAGCTTTGCAAAGCCATAAACTACTATCACCAGGGTAGAGCGAGGAATGTAATTGTCGTTTTAACGTGTTATTGCTTCGATTTTTAAACCCGTCCTATGGGTTGCCGACATCACAGACGAGAAAACAAAATGGTAGCGTTCAAAATAAATGCTTTACGAACTAACCTTATGTGTGAGTGTGTGAGTATGTGTGTAGTTCAACCCCCCCCCCAAAAAAAAACACAAAGATTTCGTATTTAACACATCTTCAAACACAGCGTCGCTACGGAATGTGCAAAAGAGCGAGCGTTGTAGGGGCAAGTGATTGCATACCTGCTGTGGGTTTGACAGCGAGAGGAGAAGAAGCCAGTTGCAGGACGGGCTCAGGGCTGGCCCGCATACGCGGAACAAACTCCACGGACTTGTCCGAGAGCAGGGAATCGGATTTCTCCAGTAGTCTCTGGTTCTTCGACTTTATATATGGCGATCTGAAAAACGGATGGAACCTATGGAATTCCGTCGGTAGAGCATGGCACGTGGCACACCCAGGCACACTGCGAAGCCACTTGAAGCCGAAGGCAGTGGAGTTTATAGAAGACGATCACAAGTCGAGAGAAAGTTTTTAACGATATATGACTCAGAAATTAAACATGAGCGTGACATGTGGCGGCTGGATAACCAGAACAACGAAATTTTATTGAGATAACAAAAAAACAAAAAAACACCTTTGAATAAGGGAGACTTCCAGGTAAAGGCCTTCCATGTAACCTGAACAGCATAGCCGAGTTTTCATATATGCATGTTTATATGTACGAGCATTTTGTGCACGTGTGTGCGTGTGCGTGTGCGTGTGCGTGTGCGTGTGCGTGTGCGTGTGCGTGTGCGTGTGCGTGTGCGTGTGCGTGTGCGTGTGCGTGTGTGAGGCTGTGTAAGCATGCTGTTATTTGAGCGTGCATGCCTGTGTACCAATAGGGTTATTCTGTTTATTTACCCTACTTAATATCCCAGTAGTTGAATTACTGCAACGTCGTGTTATATTTGAGGGAGGTTACGACTTTGAGGGACTCCTCTATAGATCGTGTTTTCTATTACCATCTTACACACAGTGACACTGCCCGTCTCACATCCTGCCCACGAGGTCATCAGTACAAAGCTTGTCAGAGATATTTCACAACTTGGTCCACGTAGAAAATCCAGCGCCATGTTTTCCGTTTTTTTAACAAGATGCTCGAGCCATCGTGCTTCGTTACCATGCCACGTACATACTTAATCGCTGATTTCGTCTATACGCTAAAGAGGCTATTTATTTCAACCGAGACAAGCCATGCGATGCAATTGAACACACAATTGATCTAGCACGAGCCATGCAGAAAACCGACAACGTTTCATAATTTCTTACAATAATACATGCCTCTCATTGTAAAGACTAATATTGAGTAAATTGGAAGTGTGAATGTTACAATAGCAATCGTTAACTCCTCGACGTTGCTTTATTATTCGCACTGCAATTAGGGATGTGTAACGTAGCAACACTCGCGACAAAACTCAACGCCGATATATGATCAGAAAATTCAATTAAACATTAATACGTGGTATGATCTGAATCGTGGCTTCTGAAGCAAAAACTATACGAACAGGCACAACCAGGAATAAAGTTGGCGCTGGCGATTCAAGTCGTATACAGATCGTATTAGTCTATTAAACCCGGGAAAGGGAAAGGTTATCGGTCAATGAAGACTAACAAATGGACACGCGTGCACCTTCTGTCTGGTAGTATAATTTCGTTGTCATGCCTTCCCCAATCCCAGAGAATAATAAAAAAGTGCTCCAATCCTCAAACTACAGTGTTAGACCGAGGCTGAGAAAGCGTGGTTTATTATGGGATGTATATTTAGATTTTTATTGTCATACATAGTCCAACCATACCACATTATCCCACTCACTCGAAAATCGCACGCGGAAAAAGATATTGCGATGCATTAATTGCCATAGATTGAAGTTGCTATTCACGTGGATGAAGTGTTCTTATCACACGTTTCACGTTTATAAATTGGGGTGAATCTTCGACATGACAATAGTTGGACTATGTAACAAGGATATTTCCCACCAACACTAACGAGTCTGCATTAGCTCAGGGAAGTTAGCTCCCAGTTCCCAGTTCCCAGTTCCTTATTCGAATAAGGAACTA
>NW_014577170.1:274692-288180 GCF_000485595.1 Priapulus caudatus | reverse complement strand
CACACACACGCGCGCACGCACGCACACCCCCACACACGCGCGCACACACACGCGCGCGCGCACGCACGCACGCATGCACGCACGAACCCACGAACACATACAGGCACGACCAGACGCACACACACGCGCGCACGCACGCACACACACACACACGCGCGCACACACACACGCGCGCGCACGCACGCACGCATGCACGCACGAACCCACGAACACATACAGGCACGACCAGACGCACACACGCGCACGCACGCACACACACGCGCACACACACGTGCGCGCGCATACACACACACACACACTTGCGCGCGCACACATAGAAAAAGGTTTACATCACATTCACCGCTTCGCTGGCTTACACAAGAAAGCTAACCCGCAAGTCATGAAGGGATCAAATTTGAGAGATTTCTTGACATCATAAAAGACCCAAACGCAATAACATCTGCTGCATTATCGCACGAAGAAGAATATTCAAATTTCACTCGGTAAATAACAAACTTAAAAAAGGAAATAGGGTACACATTTTGGGAACACTGGTATTTCGAAATACTGCATCGTCTATAGATTCATGTAGATCTATTTACGCAAACACACACATATACTACTAACGATACAACAGGCAAAATAGAACCTGTCTACACATGAACGAAACAAAATGCAGGTAGACGACACACGACGTCTCTTACCCTCTACTACGAAAGATCACGATGAGGACGTGCCAGTACAGAGAGAAAATCACAGTATAGTTCACATCTACTCTACGTGAGACCATTTCACCGGAGACACCACACACGGAGTCTACAGTATACAGCTGCGGGCCGGTTCCACATGCCCGTAGCCGCGGTACAGGGCTCTACGATATAAGTTATACCAGGGGGTTAATAATGCTGAGAGGTACTAACCTTATGTGTGAGTGTGTGAGTATGTGTGCGTACGTGCATTTATGTGTGTGTGTGTGCGTGCGTTTGTGTGTGCGTGTGTTCGTGCGTGCGTATGTGTGTGCGTGTGTTCGTGCGGGCGTGCGTGCGTTTGTTTGTGCGTGTGTTCGTGCGTGCGTGCGCTTGTGTGTACGTGTTCGTGCGTGCGTGCGTTTGTGTGTACGTGTTCGTGCGTGCGTGCGTTTGTGTGTATACGTGTTCGTGCGTGCGTGCGTTTGTGTGTATACGTGTTCGTGCGTGCGTACGTTTGTGTGTATACGTGTTCGTGCGTGCGTGCGTTTGTGTGTACGTATTCGTGCGTGCGTGCGTTTGTGTGTGCGTTCGATCGTTTGTTCGTCCTTGCGCACAAGCGCCTTCAAGCGTGTGTGTGTGTGTGTGTGTGTGCGTGTGTGCGTGCGTGCATGCGTGCATGCGTGCCTTCAAGCACGCGCGTGCCCGCGAACGTGTGTGTGCGTGCGTGCGTGCGTACGTGCGTGCGTGCGTGCGTGTGTGTGTGCGTGTGTTCGTGCGTCCGTTCGTTCGTGCTTGCGCACGTGCCCTCGCGTGCGTGCATGCGTGCGTCATACATACCTAGCTGACTCTGACCCTTCTTTAAACGAATGGTCCTCTCCAGAGCTGCTGGAAGCGGTGGGATATCTGAGCTCCATGAGCCAGTCGAACCTGAAAGCGAGCAGCAGCCATGTTGAATACACTAGCAATAAAAATTCATCGGTCGGAACTTTCACCTGACGTAGAATCCCGGTGGTTCGAGTGTCTTTTCGGATAGAAAATCCTCTATCTCATTTCTCTCATATTCTTTTACAAGGCAGTTTATTCTCGAGAACGCAGTAGCGTTCTGTTTCGCTAGTGTGGTATACTGACTGTAATGGGAACGGAGAGTGTGGATAGCTTTACGGGTAACGTATCTGGATCAAACAAGGCTGGCTCATGTTCAAGTCCCCACCAATCATTACGCTTTCTCATGTGTCCCTGGGCAGGGCACATCCCTCTCTGTGCCCTAGATCGGAGTGAGATAAAAAAAAAACTAGAGGGACCACTAACCCTGCAAGGCAGAGATATCCTGGCAATGCACCACTGTATCGTATGTTGTGCCCCTGGTCTAAACAGCCGACGTACTTGCTTTGTGCAAAAACATGTGTTATAATAACTATTGCACTGAGTATTAAATATGTTTAAATCTTTTAACCTATTTCATATAACACTTATAAATTACTTTATGATTACGGAATTATAATGGGGCGAGCTAAAATGAACGAGAATAAAAGAATCAAGAACCACGTTGTCAATAAGCTGATAAACGAGAAAAACGCAACAGACTCTCTCCCACCCATACGTCCAAGTCTACACTGTTCATAAAACCCCCTACTTATCTGAGAAAAACTTATATATCTGAGAAAAAATCATATTATATATCATATATCTAAGAAATCTAATATATATATCTGAGAAATCTAATATATATATATATATATAAGCCTCGTTCACACGAGACCTCGTATTTATGAAATACGGTATTTGCGAAATACCGAATCTGAGACAAATACGCGGCCAAGCGTTCACACGCTGATTCGCGGCTCCAGAAATACGGTATTTGCGAGCTACGAGCTGCTTTAGTAACAATCAAGCGAACAATGCGAAATGCAATGCGCACCAACTGCCGATAAAATACGTAGACTGGTCCGCACTCGACAGTTCCACTCGCGTTACACTGGAACTGTCGAGCGCGGACCAGTCTATAAAATACGCGGCTTCAGAAATCCGATATTTAGCGTGTGAACGAGGAAATGCGCGGTCCAAGAGATCCGGTATTTCTCAAGCACGGCAAATTATTCGGGGTCTGGGAAGCCGCGTATTTACATCAAATACCGGATCTGTTTAGATACCGTATTTCTTGGGCCGCGCATTTTGCCTCGTGTGAACGCTAAATACCGGATTTCTTGCTACGTGTGAACGCGGCAATATCGGCAGTTGGTGCTCATTGCATTGTTTATTTCGCATTGTTCGCTTGATTGTCACTAAAGCAGCTCGCAGCTCGCAAATACCGTATTTCTGGAGCCGCGAATCAGCGTGTGAACGCTCGGCCGCGTATTTGTCTCAGATTCGGTATTTCGCAAATACCGTATTTCTGGAGCCGCGAATCAGCGTGTGAACGCTCGGCCGCGTATTTGTCTCAGATACCGTATTTCGCAAATCCGGTATTTCAGAAATACGAGGTCTCGTGTGAACGAGGCTTATATCTGAGAAATCTAATATATATATTATGATATATATCTGAATCATATATCTGAGAAAAAACTCATATATCTGAAAAAGTGGTTAAATTACCACAAAAATATACCTAAAAATGTATGGGTAGGCAAATAATAGGCACGATTCCCACCATATACCGTGTAAGTAACAAGAAACTGTTCCCTATTGTGATCCCTACACATGACACGACACTTACCAATACTGAGGCTCGGTGAAGGCATGGGTGAGGGACGAGGTGAGGCGGCTGGGGTCGAGGCCTGTGACCCGTAAGTCATAAGGTCACTTGCGGTGACATCACGGCGCTCTTCTCTGCTATACCGCCTCTGCAAGTGGAGAAAACGAACACGTCAGACAATTCGATCGGTTAAGCATCACACCACTGCAATGCTTTCTCAAGAATTTGTTTCTCACACGATCGAGTGACACCTTTGTACGTTCTCGCAGGCATCGACACCAAAAACACACACGTTACATACTTTTGTCAATAAAATAGCGACAAAAACCGCACGCTTGTTGCTAATTAATTACACACATTGCTGTAATTTTCATTCACCTTAGCAAGAACGACAACGATTAGTTTGCCCACTAGGTATACGTAGCAGGTGCCTTTGCAACAGTTCTCACGCTAAACAATACGACGCAGCTAGTAGTGTGTAAATATACGGTGATCCAACACAGCCCGTAATTAACAGCTGGCAAACATGCGAACACGTACACGAGCAACCGACACTGAGCAAATCCTCGTGCACGTGTAGAACGTGGAAAATTCCTAGAGAAGAAACTCCAAGAATCACTAGATGCGAACTGAACCTATCAAGTCGACTTCCAAGGTTCACATCCCGAACGAAAATCAGTAAGCTGTACAACTAGACCGTTCTATTTGCCCGCAGATTGTATATACTCTGCCAGCGCGAGGGACGCATATAAAGGCATATAACGCTATTTTCAAACTCGTCAAGAACAATGCATCCAGGAACTCGTAGCAATGTTTGCAATAAGGGATTGCCACCCAATAGCGTCTGACTTCATGTGAAGTTAGTAAATATACGGAACAGCCCTTTGCTCTGACCGACCAATGCAGTGCACATTCTACAAATGAACATGAGGTGAGAGGATATCGTGATTCCGGTTGTGCGGCTGCAAAGTTCGCACATCGCGTGTTATATTGACATTATATTTATTGTGGCTTTGAACATTTATTTAAAAAAATTGGTAAAGTAACGAGTAACTTCCTATATTTTCCTATCGCACTGCCAGCTGTAATCAGCATATATACAAATTAATATTACTAATAACAATATTCGCACAACTGATCACTATTGCACAGTCACTGTAGTTACTGTATCATATTGATAATAATAATAATAATAATAATAATAATAATAATAATAATAATAATAATTGCACATCATCGCCCACTATAGTTTCCGTATTGTAATCATTATTGGAAAAGTTTTATATATACTACTAGTAGATATACTATATATATTATATATAGTATTATCTATTCTATTCATATCTGTAGTTCTTTTTACTGTGTGGTGACCAACCAACACTACGGTAAATTAAATTTCAAATTTTATGATAAAACATTATTATGGTATGGTGCACAGAGACTGCAACTGAAAAGAACTGACCAATGAAAACTATCCTAACAGTAAAAATATACACAAATTATATATTGACTTATAATATTCTTACGGTATAATAGTTTTCGATTAGATTTCAATTTTGATTGTTAAATTAAATTCTTTGCCACTAGGTTGAGTTTCATCGACTTTGCCCACTTATGCTCTATTGGCATGCCCAAATATATTCTTCTTAAACCATTTTTCACTACACAGATACATGTATTCCCTAAATGAGTATAACGGACAGTGGGAGTGGTTCCTAACCGCCTGTATGCGACCCAGACCTAGTCTGAAACCAATTCAAAGTCACTAAGTGTCTCAAATGAGTGTCAGAAGTTTCATTTGACGCCCAACAGTAGCTGAAGCAAGTGTGGGGGAGTATGCTGGGTTGGTCCCACGACCAAAACCCACCAGTCCTCAGAATGGGTCGCAAAAGTCGCCCCACGACCAGAATTTGGGTTGCAAATCTAGCCTCAACGACCAGAATTTGAGTTGCAAATCTAGCCTTAACGACCAGAATTTGGGTTGCAAATCTAGCCTTAACGACCAGAATTTGGGTTGCAAATCTAGCCTTAAGGACAAGAATTTTGGTTAAATATCTATCCTTAACGGGCAGAGTTTGCGTAGCAAAACCTAGCTTTAGCCACACTACTAGATTCTGGGTCGCAATACCAGCCTTACGCCCAGGGGAAGAACAATTTAGATCGCAGCTATAAAAGAGGGGGGGTAGGAACCACTTGTCCGCTGGGTTTATTACTATTCATATGTGTCATATACTGATTTATGCGAACACACGAAGAAAGAAGCATCACAGTTAACGTTCTATGGACTATCGTTTCACGCTGCACACCGATATATCAGCTGCTTTCATACATGTCCTTTCGTCGTGTACAATACCCACAAGTCGAGTCACACATACCACACATACAAGTCGCAACACACTGCTGCGCCTTTAACGTACACTGCCATATTTTACCTGTCAAGTCAGATTCATTCACATAACTAGGTAGAGGAACACCGGGGGGAAAGAGTGACGGAACATGCATCGAGTTTTTATAAGGAGTATTGTTTGTTTCCATGACAACACACCCATGTTGAGGGAAGATGAGAAGCTAAGGTAGATTGACACCAGTGCGCAACACTCAGCCAGTTCTCTTTGGCCTGGTGTCTGTTACGTCCACACACACGTACGCGTGCACGCACAGACACGCCCACGCGCGCATACACGCGACCATACACACATTATATAACCGCAATCCGGTGTTTAGTTGGAATTTTTGTATGCTATTGGTTCACAACCTGAAATTTTACCGAAGGAAGAAAACCTCTACTCATCAGAAATCATGAATTAGGTAACAATTTTACCAGACTGCATTACAAATTAAGGCGAGTGTAAAAATGACCTAAACGCCGTACACAGGTGTGTCTTGGCAATTTCAGTCACACTGCTGGAGACTTATAAATATGAAAGGCGGAAGAAGAACTATAGAAGTGAAGAACATTACGAGTTGAGGAACAGACAATGGGACAGCCCGATGAAATATATCATGCTCCTCATACCGCATGTCTCTATATCTCACTTTATCCTGTCACCGGCGCATGCAATCACTCATTCAGTTATTCATACATAATTTCTGGGCAACAACATAAAAATAATTATCGTATCTATATCTAGCTGCTATTAGAGCACATAAACTCTAATGTTGTCTCTTTGAAGAGATGTACACGCGCGCGCGCGCACGCACGCACGCACGCACGAACCCACGAACACATACAGGCACGACCAGACGCACAACACACGCGGCACACACACTGGTGCGGCGCATACAACACACCACACTTGCGCGCGCACACATAGAAAAAAGGTTTACATCACAGTCACCGCTTCGCCTGCGCTTTACACAGAAATCTAACCGCACTAGTTATGAGAGATCATTGAGAGAATTTCTTGACATCATAACAACCCAAAGCCAATTAACAATTGCTTGCATCTATCGCCACGAAGAAGAATATTCAAATTTCACTCGGGGCCAAATAACAAACTGTAAAAAGGAAATAGAGGTACACTTTTCGGCGAAACACTTGGCGTATTCGAACTACTGCATCGCTCTATAGATTCATGTAGTCTATTACGCAACACCAAATATCACTACTAACGATACACAGGCCCCAATAGAACGCTGTCTACCATGAACGAAACAAAGTGCAGGTAGACAGACAGCACGAGTCTCTTACCTCTACTCGAAATCACGATGCAGGACGTCCCTCACAGAGAGAAAATCACAGTATAGTTCAATCTACTCTACGTGAGACCATTTCACGGGACACCAACACGGAGTCTCACAGCTATACAGCTGCGGGCCGGTTCACATCCCGTGACCAGCGGTACAGGGCTCTACGATATAATTGATACCAGCGGGGTTAATAATGCTGAGAGGGTCTATGTCCCCCAGGTACTGTCGGACGGAACGTACCCTTCGGTACTTATGCGTATATTGTCGGCACCGTACCTCGCCTACTCATTAATCGAGTCTAGTAGTCGCCTACGCTTACTCCCTAAACCTAACCCTTAACCTATCAAATAGTTCAGAGGTACGGTCCAGTATACCGGACCGTAACCGGGGTACGTTCCGGCAGTACCTTGGGGGACATAGACCCTATGAGCGTTAATAATGACACATTGCAATTGCCATTTGTCATTATTAACCCCTAGTTATACACACCACCGACACTTCGTACAAACAGCGGATAAGCACCGCACAGATGAGAAAGATATTCGTTGACTAACGATGAATGTTCTAGTGTTTCTCAGATAGGAACAAGTGACGGGCGAAATGAACGTCTTAGACGGGGTTGAGCACGAGTATGACAGATCTGTTTCCGGCTTTGCACGCCTGACCATGCAGCTGCATGCACATTATTATATTTATTTTTATTCATAAATATATATATATATATATATCCTCATATATATTTATATATTTATATATAAATTAGTTGTGTAATAGGGGGACTTATGTACGGCTTGGGACTGAAGCATGCGATTTCGAAGCAAACTGAGCAAGCGATCCGCAGCGGACTAGTGGCGTCAGTTTGGGTTTCCCCTCACTGCTTCTATTCCGAGACTAGTGGCGCCAGTCGGGCGGCTCGCGTCGTCTTAGTCGACTTCGACTCTAAGCACTGCAGTCGTCAGTGAACTTTGCAAGCCAGTGCTTCCAGTCGAGTCGGCTAGTCAAGCCCGAATAAGACCCCCTTTATTAAGAGTTAAAGTGCTAAACCACTCTACTCCCCACCCCCAGCCCACATGTACAATAAGTGTACTCCCCACCCTGCCCACATGAAATAGAGATACTTCCCCTCTCCCCCGTGCCCACTATACTGATAAGTACTCCCCCAACCCCGCCACATTAACTTAAGAGTAATCCCCACGCCCCAGCCCACAAACAATAAGGTTACTCCCACCCCCGACACCATAACATAGGATGTCTCCCCCACCCCACCCACATAACAATTACAGTACTCCCCCACCCCCACCCCACATACAATAGGTACTCCTCACCCCCGACCCACATAACGATAAGGTACTATCCCCCACCCCCGCACCACATAACAATACGATACTCCCCCACCCCCGTTCTCCCACTAACAACTAAGCATTACCTCCCCCACCCCCCCCAACATAACGATA
The DNA here is from genome assembly GCF_000485595.1 of Priapulus caudatus. Taxonomy (NCBI): domain Eukaryota; kingdom Metazoa; phylum Priapulida; class Priapulimorpha; order Priapulimorphida; family Priapulidae; genus Priapulus; species Priapulus caudatus. Next base: position 279,676 of record NW_014577170.1, on the reverse strand, counting down.
ACTTACTCCCCCACCCCGCCCACATACAATGCGTCTCCCCACCCCCCGCCTCAATATACATACGTACTCCCCACCCCGACCCACATAATGATAAGGTACTCCCCCACCCCAGACCCACAATAACAATAAGTACTCCCCCCGACGCCCGCCCACATAACGGATAAGCGTACTCCTCACCCCCGCCCACAAACTGATAAGCGTACTTCCCCCCCCCCGCCAAATAACGTATAGGTACTCCCACTCCCGCCCAACATTACGATAAGGTACGACCCACACACCACATTAACATAAGTACTCCCACCCCCACCACATACAAAACGCTATCCCCCACCCCGCCCACATAACGATAGGGTACTCCCCACCCCCAGCCAACTACAATAATGGTATCCCCACCCCGAGATTCCATCTTTTAACTCGTAGTCCCCACCCCCGAAGAATCCATTTCTCCTACGACACTACAAGTACAACGAAATGGTGAAAGTGTGGTGAACATGCAGCAGCTGTATGCATGTATATACCACGCACACACACACACATGGAGAGAAGTAACGTGCAGGAACGGATGCTTGGCACTCACTTTGGCGATGTTTGTATAGGGGGCGTTGCCAGTGGTCCCGTTTTCATAGCGAGCAGCGCCGACTCGCGGTGTACTTGCGCATCCATGGCAGGAATGTAGTTGATACTGCGCGACAAAATAACGTGACAGCCATTTACACGACAATTAAATCACGCATGTCGAAATCATTAACTCACCTCCCGACATGATGGGTTACCGTATATTAGTTTGTATTTTATGTAGCTGATACTGTGAGAAACGATGAAAACGATTATCACACTATGATATAACTTGAGAATTATGAGACACACGGGTGAGTAGATGTACTATATATAGTATAGTGCGAGGCGATAAAACGCGAAAGTCATTTACACGGCAATTAAATTACGCATGTCGAAATCAATAACTTACCTACCCATATGATAGTTACCGTATATCAGTTTACACGCATTGAATTCGATGTGCTTGTGTGATGCTGTGCTGTGTGTGCGCGTGCTGTAAGTGCGTGTGTCTGTGTGTAACTGCATAACGTCGGTGAAGCAATGTCCAAAATATATCACTACTTTGCTTTTTGGCAACATTTGAGGCCCTGCAATACATAATATAGGGAAACAGTGATGCAAACTGATATATTTCTATGATGCACAACTGAAGAATTATGAGGACAGATGTAAGTAGATGAAAAATGCTGCTGCTGCTGCCTACGCCTTCATTGCCGATACTTACTGCTGCTGGCTGCACCACCCCTGTGCCGCTATACTGTTGCTGCGTGTGTGCTGCTTGCACTGCTGCCACTGTCCACTCTGCCTATCTACTGCCTGGCTGCTGCTACTGCTGCCGCTTTTGCTGCTGCTCCACCGCTGCGCTGAATGTAGCAGCACATCAGCCGGTCGGTGTTGCTCCACAACACCTATATGTCTGTTGCGAGCACGCGGAGGGAGCGCCGCAGATGGCGCGGCCGCCTCCGATTAGTGATCTTGCGCATGACTCATTGTGATGCTGACGATATAAATCGCCCGGCTCGATGGCGACCATCCGAAGAGATGGCGCCAGCTTGCGTCAGATTTCATATGCAGCGATTGATAAGCCTCTTTCTACAGCCCTCAACAACTGACCTGGTGGAACGAGAACGAAGTGTTATTTACATGCGAACCACGGCACGTATCGCGAGTTGTTGTGTATTTGCCGGTGATTAACGGTTGAGATTGAATTAGCGAAAGCGGCGGTCATTCCTGCTAAATATTACAACCTTAAACTGCCATATTTATTCTGATGAAACGCCATTCCTATCCTATTATTGCGAATATTACGTTTAAATATTATACACGGCGTCCCGTTTTTATCTAAACTCTACTCCACAATAGAAATGGCTGTTTACAAATAGCTTATTGACGAGTAGCATTCTATTCGCCTAATTAAGTTTTCGTTGAACGACACCATTGGCTTTACACAGCCGTTCCCTTCACAACTGCATATTTGTGCCCACATTAATACCACATAAACATCAATGGCATAATTATGAAGCTTTTGCCAGCCCAATAAATACTATCACCAGCAGGTGAGAGCGAGGAAGTATCTTGTCGGTTTGTGTTATTGCTTCGATTTTCTAAACCTGTCCTATGGTTGCGACATCACAGACGAGAAAACAAAATGGTTGCGTTCTAAAGGCTTTACGAATAACCTATGTGTGCCAGTGTGTGATATGTGTGCGTACGCTGCATTTATGTGTGCGTCTGTGTGTGCTGTGCGTTGTGTTCGTGCGTGTGTTCGTGGCGTGTGTATGTGCTGTGCGTGTGTCTCTTGCGGACGGTGCGTGCGTTTGTTGTGCGTCGTGTTCCGTGCGTGCTTGTGCGCTTGTAGTGTACGTGTTCGTGCGTGCGTGCGTTTGTGTGTACGTGTTTCGTGCGTGCGTGCCGTTTGTGTGTATACGTGTTCGTGCGTGGCGTAGTTTGATGTGTAGACGTGTTTCGTGCCGGTGGCTGCGTTTGTGTGCTACGTATTCGTGCCGATTGCAGTGCGTTCTGTGTGTGCGTTCGCATCGTTTGTTCGGTCCTTCGCGCACAAGCGCCTTCAGCGTGTGCTGCTGTGTGTTGCTGTGTGCTGTGGTGTGTGCGTGCGTGCAGCGTGCTGCGTGCTTCAAGCAGCGCGTGCGGCGAACGTCGTGTGTGCGTCGCCCGTGTACCCCCCGTGGTACGTGCGTGCGCTGCGTCTGCGTGTGTGTGGTGCGTGTGTTCGTGCGTTCGTTCTTTCGTGCTTGCCGACGGTGCCCTCGCGGTGTGTGCATGCGTGCGTCATACATACCTAGCTGATCTGACCCTTCTTTAACGAACATGGTTCCTCTCCGAGCTGCTGGAAGCGGTGGCATATCTTGCAGTCTCCTGAGCCAGTCGAACCTGGAAGCGCAGCAGAGCCATGTTGAATCATAGCAATAAAATTCACTCGTCAGCGACTTTCACCTGACGTAGATCCCGGGTGGTCTCGAATGGCTTTTCGGATAGAAATCTCTATCTCTTTCTCTATATTCTTTTTACAAGGACGTTTATTCTCGAGAACGCCCAGCAGTGCGTTTCTGTTCGCTGTGTGGTAATACTGACTGTAATGGAGAACGGAGGCCGTCGTGGATGCTTTACGGGTACGTATCTGGCATCAACATAGGCTGGCTAATGCTTCAAGTCGCCACCAATCATTACGCTTTCTCATGCTGTCCTGGGGCAGGGCATCTCTCTGTGCCTAGCTTCGGAGTGAGATAAAAAAACTAGATGCGACATATACCTGCAAAGGCGAGCTATCTGCGCCACTGCACCACTGTATCGTATGTTGTGCCCCTGGTCTAAACAGGCCGACGTACTTGCTTTGTGCAAAAAATGTGTTATAATAATATTGCACTGAGTTTCCATATGTCTTAAATCTTTCAACCTATTTAATATAACACTTATAAATTACTTATATGATTTCGGATTTAATTGCGCGCGAAGCTAAATGAACCGAGAATAAAAGAATCAAACACGTTGTCATAAGCTGCAATCAAACGAAGAAAAGCCACGCTCTCTGCACTCCATCGTCAAGTCTACACTGCCCTTCATTAACCCCTACTTATCTGAGAAAACTTACTTATATCTGACAAAAAGATCATGTTATATATATCATTCTAAGACATCTAATATGACGTATAATCTGATGAGAAATCTAAGTATTATAATATATATTAAGGTCGTTTCCACGGGACCTGCGTATTTATTGAAATCGGTATATTGCGAATACGAATCTGAGCAAATAAGCGGCCAGCGTTACACGCTGATTCGCGGCATCCAGAAATACTGGTATTTGCGAGCTGCGAGCACCTTGACTTTAACATTCAAGCGAAACAATGCGAATAATAAACAATGCAATGACGCACAACTGCGAACTATAAAATACGTAGACTGGTCGCACTCGGACAGTTCAATCGCGTTACACTGGAACTGTCGAGCGCGGCCAGTCTATTATAAAATACCGCGGCTTCAGAAATCCGACTATTAGGTACAGTGAACGAGGAAATTTTTTTTTGCGGGGGCCCGGTCAAGAGATCCGGTATTTCAAGCACGGAATTATTGCGGGGTCTGGGAAGCGCGTTTTTACCATCAAATCGGATTGTTTTTAGTACGTATTTTCTTGGCGCCGCGCATTTTGCCTCGTCGTGAACGCTAAATTAACCGATTTCTATGCTACGTTGTGAACGCGCATTCGGCACGTTGGTGCCTCATTGCCATTGTTTATTTCGCAATTGTTTCGCTTGATGGTCACTAAAGCAGCTCGCACAGGCTTTTCGCACATACCCGCTATTTCGCCGAGACGCGTAATCATGCGTGTGACGCATCCGGCCGGCGTATTTGTCTCAGATACCGTATTTCGCCAAATCGTAATTTCAGAAATACGAGTTACGTGTGAACGAGGTTTATCTATATTGAGAAATCTATATATATATTATGATATTATATCTGATCATATATCTGAGAAAAACTCATATATCTGAAAACAGTGGTTAAATTTACCACAAAAGATACTAAAATGTTATGGTAGCACATAATAGGCACGTTCCACCATATACCGTGTAACGTTAACAGATGTTCCCTATTGGGATCCCTACACTGACACGACACTTACATACTGCGCTCGGTGAAGGTATGGGTGCAGGACGAGGGTGAGGCGGCTGGGTCGAGGCCTGTGACCGTAAGTCATAAGGTCAGATTGCAGGTGACATCCGGACGATCTTACTCTGCTATACGCCTCTGCAGTGGCAGAAAAGAAACGTCACATTCATCGTTAGCTCACACACTGCATGCTTTCTCAGAATTTGTTTCTACACCGATCGATTACCCTTTGTACCGGGTCTCGCAGGCATCGACACCACAAACAACAGTTACATACTTTTGTCAATAAAATAGCCCG
>NW_014577170.1:263205-274667 GCF_000485595.1 Priapulus caudatus | reverse complement strand
TCTTTATGGCAACATTTGAGGGCTGAATCATAATATAAGGGAAAACAGTGAAACGATAATGTATTACTATGATGCAACTTGAGAAATGTATGAGACACGAATGTAAGGTTAGTATTGCAAAAATGGCTGTCCTGCTGCTGCCACTGCCACTGCTTGCCGCTACTTACTGGCTGCCTCGCTTGCCCACCCCTGCTGCCGCCCACTACTGCTGCCTGCTGCGCTGCTGCTGCTGCTTTGTGCCACTGCCACTCCCTGTGCCTTATGCCTACTGCATCTGCTGCTACTGCTTGGCGCTCTTTTGCTTGCTTGCTGCCACCGCTCGGCTGTTTGAAGGCGCAGCACATCAGAGGGTGCGCGTTGTTGCTACACACACCTTACTGTCTGTGGCCGAGCAGGGAGGAGCGTCCGCAGGATGGCGCGCGCCTGCGAATATAGTGATCTTGCGCATCGACTCATTGTTGATGCTGACGATGTAATCGCCCGGCCGATGCGACCATCCCGAGAGACTGGCGCCAGACTTGCGTCAGACTTTTCACTATGCAGCGTTGATAGCTCTATCTACCAGCCTCAACACTGACACCTGGGTGGAAGAGAACGAAAGTTTATTTAACATGAGACACGCGAGTATCGGGGGTTGTGTGTATTTTGCACGTGATTAACGGTTGAGATTAGAATTAGCGAAGCAGGCGTCATTCCCTGCTAAAATATTACAAACCTTAAAAACTGCAATTATTTTATTCTGATGAAACGCCATTCATGCCTATTATCATGCGAATATTACGTTTAAAATATTATACACCGGCGTCCCGTTTTATCTAAACTCTACTCCACACAAATAGAAATGGCTGTCTTACAAATAGCTTTTGACAGTAATTCTTATCGCCTTTAATTACCGTTTCGTGAAAAGAACACATTGCCTTAACAGCACGTTCCTATACAAAACTGCAATATTGCTGCACATTAAATACACACACATAACTCAATGGCATAATACTTGAAGCTTTGCAAAGCCCATAAACTACTATCCACCAGGGTAGAGCGAGGAATGTAATTGTCGGTTTTAACGTGTTATTGTTCGACGTTTTAAACCTGTCCTAATGTTTGCCGGCGTTGCCGACATCACAGACGAGAAAACAAAATGGTAGCGTTCAAAATAATGCTTTACGAACTAACCTTAGTGTGGAGTGTGTGAGTATGTGTGCGTACGTGCATTTATGTGTGTGTGTGTGCGTGCGTTTGGGTGTGTGCGTGTGTTCGTCGTGCGTATGTGTGTGCGTTGTGGTTTCGTGCGGGCGTGCCGTGCGTTTGTTTGTGCGCCCGGCTGTGTTTCGTGCAGTGCGTGCGCTTGTGTGTACGTGTTGCGTGCGTGCGTGCGTTTGTGTGTTACGTGTTCGTGCCGTGCGTGGGTTTGTTGTATACGTGTTCGTGCGTGCGTACGTTTTGTGTGTATACGTGTTCGTGCGTGCGTGGTAGTTGTTGTAACGTATGTCGTGTCGGCGTGGCTGTGCGTTTGTGGTGTGCGTTCGATCGTTTGTTCGTCCTTGCCGCACAAGCGCCTTCAAGCGTGTGTGTGTGTGTTGTTTGTGGTGTGCGTGTGTGCGTGGGTGCATTGCGTGCGATGCGTGCCTTCAAGCACGCGCGTGCCGCGAACGTGTGTCGTGCGTGCGGTTGCGATGGCGTACGTGCGTGCCGGCGTGCGTGTTGTGTGTGCGTGTGTTCGTGCGTCCGTTCGTTCTGTGCTTCGCACGTGCCCTCGCGTGCGTGCAATGCGCTGCGTGCATACATACCTGAGGCTGACTCTGAACCCTCTTTAAACGACATGTCCTCTGCCAGCGGGCTGCTGGACGGACCGCGGTGGTGATATTCTGAGGCTCGCTATGATGCCAGTCGATACCCTGGGTAAAGCGAGCCAGCAGGCCATGTGAAATAGCAGCTAGCAAATAAAAATTCACGCGGGTTGCGAACTTTTCTCACGCTGACCGTAGAAATCCCAGGTGGTTCGAGTGTCTTTTTCGTATAGAAATCCTCTATCTCATTTCTCTTCACATATTCTGGTTACAACGGTCAGTTTTATTCTCGAGAACGACGATACAGCGTTACTGTTTCGCTAGCTGAGTGTCATTACTGGACTGTAATTGGTGAACGGACGAGTGTGGATTAGCTTACGGGTAACGGTATCTGTGATCAAACAAGGCTGCCTCATGTGTCAAGTCCGCTCACCAATCACTACCGCTTTCTCATGTCCCCGGGGGCAGGCAATCCCTCTCTGGCCCTAGATCGGACAGTGGATAAACAAAAAAAAGCTAGAGGCGAGCCACCGTAAACCCCTGCAAGCAGGAGATATCTGCAATGCACACTCTCATCGTATGTGTGCCCCTGCCCGTCTAAACAGCCGACGTAACTTGCCTTTGTGCAAAAACATGTGTTATATAACTATTTGCCACCTGAGTATTACAATAACTGTTTAAATCTTTCTTAACCGGGATTTCAATATAACACTTTTAAATTACTTTATGATTACGGAGATTATTATGTGGGCGAAGCTAAAATGAACTGAGAATAAAAGAATCAAGAAACCACGTTGTCAATAATGCTGAATTAAACGAGGAAAACGCAACAGAACTGCTCTCCCACCCCACTACGTCCATAGTCTACACTGTTCATAAAACGCCTACTATCTGAGGAAAAGACTTATATATGCTGAGAACAAAAATATATTATATATCAGTATATCTAAGAACAATCTGAATATTATATAATTGAGGAAATCTATATATATAGTAGGTATATATAAGCCTTCGCTTCACACGGAGACCTCGCTATTTATGAAATACCGGGTCATTTGCGAAGATACCGAGATCCTGAGACAAATACGCGGCCGAAGCGTTCGACACCCTGAGTTCGGCGGCCTCCCAGAAATACGGTATTTTGCGACTGCGAGGCTGCTTTTAAAACAATCAAGCGAGACAATGCGAAATAAACAGATGCAATCGCGCACCAACTGGCGCATTAAAATACGGTAGACTGGTCCGCCACTCGACCAGCTTCCACTCGCGTCTACACTTGGGAACTGTCGAGCGCGGCGACAGTCTATAAAAGACGCGCTTCAGAAATCGATATTTAGGAGGCGCGATGTGAACGGGAAATCGCGCGGGTCAAGAGATCCGGTATTTCTCAAAAAAGGTCACGCGCAAATTATTCGGGCGGTTCTCGGGAAGCCGCGTATTTACATCAACGATACCGGATCTGTTTAGATACCGTATTTTCTGGGCTTCCGCATTTTGCCTCGTCACCTGAGACGCTAAATACCGGATTTTCTTGCCTACGTGTGTGAACGCTGCGGCAATATCCGGGCAGTTGTGCTCATTGCATTGTTATTGTCGCAGTTTGTTCGCTTGATTGTCACTAAAAGCAGCTCGGCAGCTCCGCAAATACCGTATTTCTGAGCCGCGAATTCAGGCGTGGAACGCTCGACGCCGCCGCCCGGCGCTATCTGTCTCAGATACCGTATTTCGGCAACATCCCCCGGTATTTTCAGAAATACGAGGTGCCTCGTCTTGAACGAGGTTATATCTGAGAATCTATAGATATATATTATGATATATATCTGAATATGCATATCATTCTGAAGTAAAAAACTCATATATCTGTAAAAAGTGGTTAAATTTACCACGAAAAATATACCTGAAAAATGTATGTATAGGCCAAATAGATAGGCACGAGTCCCACCATACTACCGTGCTAGTAGTAACAAGAAACTGTTCCCTATTGTGATCCCTACACCATTGAGCACGACACTTACCCAATACTGAGGCTCGCGTGAAGGCGATGGGTTGAGGACGAGCGTGAGGCGGCGCTGGGGGTCGAGGCCTGTGACCGTGAAGTCATAAGGTCACTTGCTGTGGAACCTCATCCGCGCTCTCGTCTGCTAGTACCGCCTCTGCAAGTGGTAGAATAAATAATAGCATCGCAACTAACGACGTTTAAGTCACTACAGTCTAATCCTCTGTGCGCAATGAAATTTTTGGTTAAGAATCTTGTTTCTCACACGCATCGAGTGACACCTTGTTACGTTTCGTCGCAGGCCATCGCAGCCAAAACACAGCACGTTACATACTTTTGTCAATACAAATAGCGAACAAAAACCGCACGCTTGTTGCCCTAATTAATTACACAACATTGCTGGTAATTTTCATTCAGCCTTAAACAAGTGAACCCGACAACGAATTAGTGATTTGCCCACTAGGTGATACGCTAGCAGGTGCCTTTGCGAACAGTTCTCCACGCCTAAGACGAATACCGACCGCCAGCTAGTAGTGGTGTTAAATATACGGGTGATCCGAACACAGCCCGTAGCATTAACATGCTGGGCAAACGATTGGCGAAACACGGCTGCTTCACACCGAGCAACGACACTGAGCAGAAGATCGCTCGTGACGTGTAGAACGTGGACAAATTCCTAGAGTAAGAAAGCTCCGAAGAATCACTAGATGCGAATCTGAACCCGTACAAGTCGACTTCAAGGCTTCACATTCCCGAACGCGAAAATCAGTAAGCTGTTACAACTAGACCGTTCTATTCTGCCCGCAGAATTATTATACTCTGCCAGGCGCGGGACGCATATAAGGCATTATAACGCTATTGTTTCAACCGTCTAAGAACAATGCAGTCAGGGAACTCGTTAGCTGTTTGCAATAGAGGGATTTTGCCACCATAGGCGTCTGACTTCATATTGTGAACGGTTCAGTAAATAAACGGAACAGCCCTTTGCTCTTGACCGACCAATCTGCAGTGCCACATTCTACAAATGAACACTTGAGGTGGAGAGGATATCGTGATTCCGTTTTGCGGCCTGCAAAGTTCGCCCACCATCGCGTGGGTTATATGTGACATTATATTTATCGTGGTTGGCTTTGAACATTTATTTAAAAAAATTTGGTAAAGTAACGAGTAACTTCCTATATCTTTCTATCGCAACTGCCAGCTGTTAATCAGCATATATTACAAATTAATATTACTAATAACAATATTGCGCCACAACTGATCAGCTATATTGCACAGCTCACTGTAGTTACTGTATCATATTGATAAAATACTAATAATAATAATAATAATAATAAGAATAATAATAATTAATAATAATAATTTGCACGATCATCGCGCCCCACCTATCAGTTCGCGTATTGTAATCATTATTGGAAAGTATTGAAAATCATAAAAGTATGGAAACATAATGAAAGTATTGGAATCATAACAATCATAAAAGTATGGAAACATAATGAAAGTATTGGAATCATAACAATCATAAAAGTATCAAAACATAATGAAAGTATTGGAATCATAACAATCATTGCCCAGCAGTGACCCCTATAGGTCGTGCGTGGAAGCTATCACGATATACCTGCTCGACAACAGCATCAGGAGCAACAGGCGCAGACTGAATGCTATGCGAGTCACACGGGAAGAAAGACGCCACTCCTGTGTTTGCCGCGGGAGGTAACTTAGAGAGAAATCCTGGCGGAAGCTCACCGACCCTCTCCACCTCCTCCTGACCACCAGTGAGAGGAGGAGGGGTGTATACGGGGAGAGGAGGCGGTGACATGCACTCATCTATAGAAAGCTGAAGTAAAATAAATGTGAGTAGAATAAGAATGTGATGTTATGGCAGATAGATAGCCTAGAAAAAATGGATGGAGTGCACGAGCAGTTAGTAGAAAGATCAGTGTAGAAGCAGTTAGTGAGAGAAGCATCAAGTAAACGGTTAATAGAAAATTATTTGGGCAAAATAAATAGCTAGCAAAAAATAAATTTTTTACATATCATGAAATCTTACGTTATGGAGTGATACAAGCATGCAGTGAATAAAAGAAAGTTAAAGAGAAGTGGTCAAATAAAAATTACCAATAGATGAATAATCAACGCTGATAAAAATAGGCGCTAATTATTAATTATTTGATATTAAATTAAATAAAGAACTATAAAGAGAAATAAACATAAATAATGAAACAACGCTAAAAGCTAGACAACTGGTTTTCGACAGGCCACAGGAATGTAACATTGATTTTATCCGACTACTAACAGTCGACTTTTTACAAATTAATAACGACGATGGCCAGCAGATGACAGCACCAGCACTAACCAAAAAATGGCCTAGCATGACAACCGGGCAATCAAGTGAAGGCATATCATGTGAATTGGCTGCATGGGGGAGGAGAGGACCCTACTGCTAACCCTTACCCTAACCAGAATCAATATACAAAAATGCTCGTTTTGATGTTGCAGCGGTATAATTAGTGGAAGAAGTTAAACATACGACAAAATTAAATATGCAAGTTACCTCCCAAATATGGCACGAAGGGTCGTTGTCGTATAGGGTACCTACTATACATATATGTACCCGAGGTAACTATCTGATATGGTTAGGGTTAGGGTTAGGGTTAGAGTTAGGGTTAGGGTTAGGGCTAAGGTTAGGGTTAGGGTACCTTATACGACAAAGACCCCTTCAGCCCAAATATGCCACATATAACATGTATAATACATATAACTACATGTAACGTGTAAAATGTAACTACATATATAATACATTATACTATCGCTTCCATATGCTACACTTGACATGATAATCAACAGCTGCTGTATTATGACACTACAATACATATATTATACACGACTGTTCAATGCTCCGAGTTAAAACCGCACATCAAAACTCCAAACGCACTCTCGCAAGTTTTTCTCTAATAGTGAAAATTCATCCGTTTAGTTACGAGTAGAAACATTCACAAAGTTTTGTTCGGGTCGGTGTTTTTAATCAAATCGGATCACGAACTTTAGCGTTACGATTGCTACCCGCGCCTGCAAAATAAACCAGCAAATCACGCAACGAGAAACCAAACACTCTCACGACTACGCTAACAACGACATCGCAACAGCAGTAGAGAGATGATCCAACCGTTAGCCAGCAAAAAAAATTTACAACACACCCATTAAAGCGGTGAATTTCGATTAGTTTCCATGGTAACCCATAGTTGGAGCTTGAACGAGGCGGACGTGTTGCCGTGCATACCTTACCGTGTTGTTAATTTCCTGTGCAGGCGACCAACCCCGCAGCGGCAGCGTTAATACAATCGCGCATAGCAATGACGACGGCAGCGACGCACCTGCCCGATATCCAACATGTTCTGCTTGCACCTATGACAAATACGACATACGCATATATGCGCTCTCCTATGACACTATTTGTCATAGGAAGATTCTTCTTATGACAAATATTGCTGCATGTGTTGTGCGCATCATATGAGTTTAGGAGCGCTATTATGAACGCAAGCTGTAAAGCGGAACGAAGTTGACTCGCCAATATTTGTCATAGGAAGAATCTTCCTATGACAAATAGTGTCATATAGGAGAGCGTATATGCCACATTTGTCATAGATGCAACCAGAACATTTTGCAGCCGTGTTAGGACACGCGGCAATAGCACGATATAATTACATCACTTTGTCTATCGTTGTTGAGTGTGAGAGCCGACGTTAATGTGGCAGCTATAGTGTTCCTTAATGCCGTGCGAGAGAAGACCAAACTCATTTTATAGAATCATAATTTCCGAATATCGCGATATTCGAGCCGAGTAACAATGGACAGGAATCACAACAGGGTGGCGCACAGACGCACGCACGCACGCACACGGACACACGCACGCACGCACGCACGCACGCGCACACACGCACACACACACGCACGCACGCAAGCACACACATACACACACGTAAGCACACACACCCACGCCCACGCGCACGCACCGACACACACACCCACGCCCACACGCACGCACGCACGCACGCACGCACGCACACACAATCACTCGCATCCTCTACACAAACATAATCCAATACGTGTCCAAATCGAAAATGGATTGCCATTTCACACGTGTCCGGAATAACAAACACATCGAGACTTGTGAGTTACTTGTAGCGACACTGTACTTCACAGCAGTTCATGACACCGCTAGAGTACCACACCACCAACACCAAGTATTGTTTTCCAGCTACACCCTTACTCCTAGCTCTAATTTGTTACGCTATTACAAACCGCCACACGAGACATTTTCAAAAAGTTATACTCGTGTAACCTGCTCTTAAAACATTACCGCGATACATTGTTAAAATGCCGGACGAAAATTGTTCTCAGACTCGTTAAACAGGAATTCCCCGCACAATGCAATAATCGCTCGCGACACTCAATTTAATCCCGTTAAATTCGAACATTTGCTTTGCGTGGAATTACTCGCAAGAGTGCTTGTTCTGCCGAGCAGAGTTTTGAAATATAGATTTTCGGCATAATGCAGCCGCGCTGGCGCACATGCGATGTACTCTGTTCAGGAGAGAACTACTGTGCACCATTACACAAGCCGAAATGTTATACCGCTTCGAGTAAATTGTTCGTACTTTTACACGGTTTATTGCATTTAGTTTTGAGTGATCAGCATCACGCGAGGTACCGCTAGCTGCTGCTGCTGTTGTTGTTGTTACTGCTGCTGCTGCTGTTACTGCTGCTGCTGCTGCTGCTGCTACTGCTGCTGCTGCTGCTGCTGCTGTTGCTGCTGCTGTTGTTGTGTTTAGTGTTTTATCGTTGTTGTTGTTTGTTTGTTTGTTTGTTTTGTTGTTGTTGCCATTGCTGCTGCAGCTGTTACTGCCGATGACAACAACGATAATGATGATGATGATGATGATGATGATGATGATGATGATAATGATGATTATAAAATACTTGCGCGTTATTAGCGAGGGGTGCGTATGACTGCAAATAATTACATTTCTCGAGCAGGCCTAGGCTCGCTTGTTGTTATTGACAACGCCGGCAGCGGGAAGCACGACGGTGACGATGACGATGGCGACTGCTACAGACAAGGATAACTTATCTTAAGGAAGCTAAACAGCTATATACTAGCCCAACATGTTAGCTCGTGTAGACTTTTCGAGTGCACTAATTTGCATTATGCACGCAGGTTAGATGCCTCGTGGACGTCTAGAAAGCATTAGAAGTAAGATTGGCCTTGTCGTGTAGTTGTGCCATTCCAGCAAGTGGCGTAGCCATGGTGACCGGTCGGCCATTTTTGTGTTTGAAACGCGATCCGACTACATGCTAGAAATTCTCAAAAACAACCTAGCAAATGTTTCGAGTGAAGATTGGACGTCGCATAATACGCCGAAAGCATTTTTAATTAATTTCTCTTCGATGCTTACTCAGGCCTTGCTGCTACTGCTGCTGCTGCTGCTGCTGCTGCTGCTGTTACTGCTGCTGCTGCTGTTGTTGTGTTTAGTGTCTTATCGTCGTTGTTGTTGTTGTTGTTTGTTTGTTTGTTTGTTTTGTTGTTGTTGCCATTGCTGCTGCAGCTGTTACTGCCTATGACAACAACGATGATGATGATGATGATGATGATGATGAAGAAGATGATGATGATAAAATACTTGCGCGTTATTAGCGAGGGGTGCGTATGACTGCAAATAATTACATTTCTCGAGCAGGCCTAGGCTCGCTTGTTGTTATTGACAACGCCGGCAGCGGGAAGCGCGACGGTGACGATGACGATGGCGATTGCTACAGACAAGGATAACTTATCTTAAGGAAGCTAAACAGCTATATACTAGCCCAACATGTTAGCTCGTGTAGACTTTTAGAGTGCACTAATTTGCATTATGCACGCAGGTTAGATGCCTCGTGGACGTCTAGAAAGCATTAGAAGTAAGATTGGTCTTGTCGTGTAATTGTGCCATTCCAGCAAGTGGCGTAGCCATGGTGACCGGTCGGCCATTTTTGTGTTTGAAACGCGTTCCGACTACATGCTAGAAATTCTCGAAAACAACCTAGCAAATGTTTCGAGTGAAGATTGGACGTCGCATAATACGCCGAAAGCATTTTTAATTAATTTCTCTTCGATGCTTACTCAGGCCTGCTGCCTATGTGAACGCGCTCTACCGTTGTACAACACCTACACGCAGGTGCTCGCGGCATTAGCTACGGGTCTACCCAACACTACTCTATACGAAACGTTCTACGATAGCATTCGCTGGAGGATCTCCTTGCGTGTTCCGTTGCCCCCCAGCATATAACTGCTGAGAGCTGTGCCGACAACAACGCTGCTTCTGAATCCTTCTAATTAGCAGCGTTAATGGTTAGCACAAACACTCGCACCGCCACCCAGTCAGTCAATATTGTATAGGATTCGAGGAAATTAGTTCCGCCCTGATCAATATTATGTTGGTAATATGCCTGGAGTCGCAGCCCACCGCGACAGCACATCACTGCTATAGTAAGGGCATGTGTGTGCATGCGACACAAGCTAATCATCACCACTAACCTAATATACGGGATAACTGTTTACGTAATGTATAATGTATGATATACGTATATACGGAGCATACGTAATGTGTAGCGGTAACGGTTGTCGTACTTCACGTGTAGCTAATATACTTACACACGTATCTGCTACAATATCAATTATACGCAATCTGCATCATCATAATTATAATAATTATAATAATTATAAGCGATGTGCCGACTATTGCTGGTGATCCAGACCCGAATGCGATTCGCATATCATGCTGTCATTAGTGTCATAATTGCACTGTGGCATAATAAATCTCTTCTTTAATAACAGCAGCGTAATCAATTCAGCACTGGATGGGACAGTACACATAGCAGAGGCATTTCAATAATGGCATTATTATATGGCCAACCGGCAATCGGGTTATGATGCGAAGCTATGCATCATGCATGCATTCAGGATCCATAGTTCCGTGGTCATAACACATGGTGGCGATCAAATGTAATTAGTCAACGGGATAAAACCTATGCGAACTGCAGCTATGCGTATATTTCAATAAAATAACCAAACAATAATCGTTTACCATATTATTACTTACTTTTAGGTATTTTATTAAAATGTTGTGTTTTTGTAATGTTTGAACCAATAATAAATCCAGTAAAATCAACGAGACACAATTATTAATAAAGAGAAAAAAAATGTAAAAAAAAAGAAAAAAGTTTAAAAAAAAACCCCAGCTATCTGTCAGCGGGATACACCATACACACTATACACCATGATCACTGATCGAGCAACTACGGAAGAATTCATTCTCCACATCAAACAGACGACAGGAATCATGATGTGTTTATGTAGTGTCATTTCATGCTGGGGGGGGGGGCGTGGTGCGTCATCACCAGTTGTTATCCTGCACGTAGCAGGGGGGAGGAGAATTTTTGGGGCAGGTGCGATATATACCTATAATTCCTTATGATTTCCTAGGCTACGTGTGATCAGGTGTCTCATTAACTCCTGATGTCATCAGCGTTGCTCTCTCTGTCGGCGGTCACCCGGAACGCTGCATTGTGCGTGCTTGGTAACTACGCGCGTGTGTGTGTGTGTGTGTGTGTGTGTGTGTGTGTGTGTGTGTGTGTGTGTGTGT
>NW_014577170.1:257798-262724 GCF_000485595.1 Priapulus caudatus | reverse complement strand
AGAGAGAGAGAGAGAGAGAGAGAGAGAGAGAGAGAGAGAGAGAACACTACACTACGTGGCAGTCGGACCGAACCTCGAAGGAAAATTAAAAGGAAATCGGGAAATCTACACCACTAACGGAAATTGTATGGAACGATAACAGCGAAGTCTACGTGCTAACGCGATACGCAGCTCGTAAGATAACACCAAGGCACTGCCCGACAGTGACTAACATTATATGCATTATTAATACCAGCAGCACATCTATATAAATCTATATAACTGATACAGAACATCGAAACCAATCCGCTGCATTTCTCATTATATATGTACGATATTCTGAGTAAGCTGAGACGTTCTATTTCCAGCAGCCTCACACGCTCACAGACATTCCTATCGTTCTCATACATGTAGTATGGCTTCTATTTGATGATATAGAGACCGTGGTGCCTGGATGAGTATCAATTGGAGGCGCTAACGAAAGTAATTAATTTAGCGTAATTCGTAACAGGGGATTTCGCTGGTATCCAATTAGCGAAAATGCATACTAACGAAACGATGAACGTTATTATGTCTATAGTACCTATACCGTGCTATGAGATGTTTTCCTACGTCACCGCTGGGAGGGGTTTTATAGGGACGAAATAGACAAATGTCGTGTCTCAATTTGACAAAAGTGCCTAAGGTAGTGTCTAAGTAAAGTACTGCCTAAAGTAGTGCCTAAATTATGTGCCTATATAGGCAATACACGTCTATGCGTAAATTCTACCCTGGTCTGCACACGCGAACATTTATTTATATCAAAATCATTAATTAATTACATGCTAATTAAATTATTGTTAAGAATGTGAATACTACGCTCCTTTTTGCCAACACAGTAATAATAACTTCTGATTGCAAATATCAGGATAATACTCAAAAAATTTAAACCATGTCGGGAATAGGTCCCCCTCCCCCTCCTGCTCAAACCATGGTAGTACCAATTCGTATCTGATTAAGATGCTTCGCTACTGCTGGCAGCTGTCTTAGATTCGTTCATACTGATTGCACGCTAGATGTGGGATTATTTAGGATCTCAGAGACGCTAGTGGTGATTATGATAGAGTGCGTACAACCATCTGGGTCATCGAGAGAGCACTTATGTGTGAGCTGAGAGCGGCGATCCACTCGCGCTCGATCTTTCAACTCACGGTGAGATTGCGATTATATTGCGCTGCCGTCACGACTGCACCCTCTACATACGGTCAAGTACTACCTGCTAGATTCAATCAGCGTATAGGCACGATATCTCACCTACGTATCATCATCATCATCATCATCATCATCACGACGAGAGTGATGATGATGATGATGGTGGTGGTGATGACGATGATGATGATGATGATGGCGGTGGTAGTGGTGGTGATGATGAGAAGGAGGAGGAGGAGGAGAAGGAGCATGGCGGTGGTAGTGGTGGTGGTGGTGATGATGATGATGATGATGATGATGATGATGAAATGCGCATGTAATGCTCCCTCGTCTACCTGTTGATGATGTTAGTTATATGACAATGTATCATATGACGCTAATGATAAAAAGCTCGAGTTGAAACAGCGGCAGATTCAGTACAGTATCCGCTTGGCAAGAGCACGTAATGTTCAATGTTTTATGTATAAGGTTTGCGCATAGAATACTTCATGATTGTTCATATTTATATAACCTATGAAATGATGGCACAGTGTCCTGTTTGTTAAGTCAGTCGTTTGAAGCGATGAGAACGCGTTCGTTTTGACACGCTTCTAACGCCGAGACAAGTTACTATTTACGCGCTGGGTCTGAGAGTAAACGCTGAGGTCACGCGTGCGGCAAGTGCCTGTGTTCGCGCGCGTGAGTGCGCTCTCTCACGATAGCTCTGCTTCACCCACTCATCATTACCGCTCGGATTTTGTCGACTTGACTCGCACCACAGCTCTTGTTACTATAGCATTAACTGAATTACGGAAGGCAACGGATGCCACGGATTAAAATTTTTGAAGGGTTCTGGGGGTGGGTGAGAGATGCTGGGGTGGGTGAGGGATGTTGGGGGGGGGGTGAGGGATTCTGGGGGTAGGGTGGGGATGGACGCACGCGCGTGGCGGCAGGTTACGAAGCTGAAAACCGCTGCCAGCTGTCACTATATAGAGTTAATGGCGGCGGCAATGAAGCTGCTAAATTAGCTGAACTAATTAGTGCATGGCGGGGATCTTCCACTTAGCATGATCAGCTTACAGCAGCTCAGTATTCCACTTACCTGTCACTAATTAGTTAATATATTAATGTTTATCAACATTATGCCAACATCACAGAAGAACGACCCATCGTAGATGAAAGCACAACCTGGTATCGTGTGTGGTTTAGGCGGTGAAATTGCTTACTCATAACGCGAGCGTAATTTGCAGTCGCTGTCTCTTCCTGCATCATCAAAAGTCATAAATTCATCGGCTGGTATTGCACGAATTCTTTTCTACGACTCCATTTCATTCTACGGCTCATTAATTATGGCGCTTATGATTTTTTTTTTAAACATCTAATCCATTTCAGATCATGCTAAATGAGAAATGTAATTTGATTTTACCATGAAATGATTACCGTGCGACTCCTAGGTTTCCATCTATAACGCGCATGCTTATTGTCCGCCAGATTATTGCGGGTATATACAGTTTTTAATATAAATGTACTAGTCGACGATAAAACAACCCTAACACATTTAATAACAGTAAATTATGCTGCTGCGTTAGTTCCCACGTCCTACAAATCGCATCGCCCTTCTTAACTCTCGTCCGGTCCCTCCACCTTACTAAACCCTTATTTCTCATGCTAGACTTATTTCACAAATCATGCCCCTACGCGCTCCCGTTCAGACCACTGTGAAACCCTTACCAGTACCTATCAAACTCTACCAACACTCATCAAACCAAGCTTGCATACCCCCCCCCCCTGCCGCCACAGTTAACCAACGTACTAGATAAAGGTCAGAGAGCAGTAATGCGGGATGAGGAAGAGGAGGAGGAGGGGATAAGGGGCACGCAGCGGGAGATGTGCACGCATGACCTCACAACTATTACCGCTGGAACCGATCGCCATGCGCGCGATTCCGTGTTGGTGCGTATTACATATGGAGACGAGGAAGAAGAGGGGGAGGGGACGAGGAGGGGACGAGGGGACGAGGAGGAGGAAGAAGAGGGGGAGGAAGAGGAGGATAAGGATGATGAGGAAAAGGAGTGAGGAGGAGGAGGAGGGGAATGGGTGGAGGAGAAGAAGGGGGAGCAGAAAGAAGAGGAGGAGGAAAAGGCCGAGGAGGAGGAGTAGGAGGATGAGAAGGAGGAGGAGGAAGTGGCAGGAGTAAAAGGAGGAGGAGCCGGAGCAGGAGAATGAGAAGAGGAGGAGGACCGTGCGGCGCTTTATACGCCTCACGACCGCCAGCTCATTCTACCGCATCCACACGCACACACACGCACACACACGCACACGCACGGGCTCCCTACGCAATTAACAAGACAAACAGCTGCACTCGTTCCATCAAAGAGGATCCTGGCGGAACACGCGTCCACTTCCCCCTGACATCATTGCCGTTATTACACAGTCACAGCATCACTCGGTGATGCTGCGATGCTGCGATCAGCTGCTCTATAGATGCTTAGAGCGCGACATGGCTTCTATAGGGATTCAGCTCGCGTCTCGCTCGTTCGGCATCTGTCTTCTTATCCGATAATTAGTCGAACGTCGGTACGGGCGGGTATCTGATCGCAGGAAGGAGGTTCGCAAGGACAACGGGAGAGAGGGGGAAAGAGGGGGAAAGAGAAGAAGAGAGATAGAGAGCGAGGGGGAAGAGAGGGAGAGAGGGGGAGAGGAGGGAGAGAAGAAGAGAGACAGAGAGAGAGGGAGAGAGAGAGGGAGGGAGAGAAAAGAAGAGGAGTAGAGAGAGAGAGAGAGAGGGGGGGAGAGAGAGAGTCAGAGAGGAAGAGGAAGAGCGAGGGAATAAGAGAGAAGAAAAAAAGGCTAGAGAGAGAGATAGAGAGGGGGAACGGAGAGAGTGAGAGAGAACGAAAAAGAGAAAGCGAGGAAGAGAGAGGAGAAAAGAAAAATGACAAAGAGACAGAGAGAAGAAAGAGGAAGGGAGAGAAAGAGAGAGCAAGAAAGAACCCACTGATTCACCAGTGAAGGCACGTATGCATGCATCCCGTGGGCGAGCCTAGATCAGCAGGTGGGGGGGGGGGATTCCCACGGCGTTCTACCTTTGATCCTGCTACGAAACACTAGCCTTATTTAACACGAGATCTGACACCCGTGCATGTTTGCTTACGAATTTAAGCTTCCTACCTCTACACTCACAAGGCATCTCTGGATCCGGACACGGAACAAGGACTAGTAATTGATTCCCTGCGGTTAAACGCGGTAAACTCGCGTGACTATAATTTGCTGTGATCAGTACGGTGCTTAACAATGCCAATGCGATCAGGTAAGCAAGGTTATAAAAGACGCCAGGCACAACATTAAAAAGGAAAACCACAAATAGAAATCGTAGAGTGGACATCGGATGCCGGTGATGAGGTTGCAGAGCTTTCAAGTGGTAATGTAATCGCTACGAACCGAGTAGTCTGCTCCCAGATCGTGATTGCTCCTACGGACCGCGAGCGGGAATCAGATGCACTCGGATTTTTGTTACAACATTTCTGCAGTGCAATGCAGTAGTTGGTAAGTACGCGAAATATCGAGAAGCGAGCAATAGAAAAGTTTCGCTCATTGTCCCTTCTAAAACACGAGTGCGATAAAGAAGAATCTCCCTTTCCTCTCATGCTCCGGTTTCCTCCCGCTGTTTGTTTGCTGGTGTTTTGTTTAGGGCAAGTATACTAGTTTTTTTTATTATATTTATATATTTATATTATTTATTATAATATATATAGTAATTTATTTATTTATTTAGTTATG
>NW_014577170.1:250613-257288 GCF_000485595.1 Priapulus caudatus | reverse complement strand
GTGGGCGAGCCTAGATCAGCAGGTGGGGGGGGGGGGATTCCCACGGCGTTCGTCTACATGCGGGCTTGTTGAGAGTGAGACGTATCGGCTGCGGGCACCGTAGGGACCGCCGCAACGTAGAACGACCTAAGTTACGATCAGTGTGCGCGCGTGTGTGTCATATACAGACAAAACGACGACGGCGTGCGTGTATCGTATACAGACAACCACACGCGTGCGTGTATCGTATACAGACAACCACACGTCCGGGCGTGTATGCGTAATACAAGACAACCCAACATGCGTGCGTGTATGCGGATACAAGACAACCCACAATCGCGTGCGTGTATCGTATACAGAACAACCACACGGCGTGTGTATAGTATATCAGACAGACCACAACGCGTTGTAATCGTATACAGACAAACACATGCGCGCGTGTATGCGTAATACAGAGACAAGCCACACGCAGTGCGTGTATCAATATACAGACAACGTCACAGCGCCGCGCTGTGTTATCGTATAACAGACAACTCACACGCGTGCGTGTATGTATACAGACACCCACACGCCGTGTGTTGTATCGCTAATACAGACAACCAGCACGCGCCGCGTGTATCGTAAATACAGACAACCACACGCCTGTGTGTGATCGTAACAACAACCACACGCGCGCGATGTACTGCGTATACAGAGCAAGCCACTACGCGTGCCGTGTACGTAGTACTAGACAACCCACACGCGTGGCGTGTATCGTATACAGACAACCACACGGCGCGGCGTATATCGTGATAACAGACACCACACGCCGCGCGTGTATCCGTATAGCAGACAACCACGACGCGTCGCGTTGTATCGATACAGGACACCCACAACGCGCTAGTGTGTATCGTAATACAAACAACCAAACATGCGAGTGTGTGTCATATACAGACCAACACACACGGCGTGCGTGTATCGTATACAGACAACACACGCGCGCGTGTAAATCGTAATACAGACAACGCACACGCCTGTGGTGTAATCGTATACAGACAGGTGACGCACACGCGTGCCGTGTATCGTATACAGACAACCAGCACGTCCCGCGGCGCGGTGTATCGTATACAGACAGACCACGAATGCGCGCGGTGTATCGTATACAGACAACACCATGCGGCGTGTATCGTATGACAACCAACCACACGCGGCGCGTGTATCGATATACAGACAACCACACGCCTGTGTGTATCCGTGAGTACAGGACAACCAAGCACGTCGTGCTGTGTATGCGTATACAGACACCAGCACCGCGCGCGTGTATCGATTAATCAGACAATTCTCGGGTCACTACGCCATGCGCTGCTGTTGGTCGATCATCGTATACAGACAACCAACACGCGTGCGTGTATCGTATACCAGACAACCACATGCGGCGCGTGTATTCAGTATAACAGACAACACCATCTACGAGCGCGCGTCGTATTCGTATACAGACGGGAACGGGCACTACCCGCGCGCGTGTATCGTATACAGACAACCACCCGCGCGCGTGTATCGTATACAGATCAACCACACCGCGTGCGTGTAATGCGTATACAGACCAACGGGCACAAATACGCCTGTGTGTATCGTATCCAGACCAAACCACAATGCGCGCGTGTATCGTATACAGACAACGCACACGCGGCGCGGGTGTATCGTATACAGACAACCACACGCCGCGCGTGTAATCGTATACAGACACCTACCACAACACGCGCGCGTGTATCGTATACCCAGACAACCACACGTAGCCGGCGCGTGAATCGTATACAGACAACACACGCGTGCGTGTATCCGTATACAGAGAGCAGTGCCCGCGCGTGTATGGTAATAATACACTACAGCCGGCGTGTGGTGTGTGGGGGGGGGGGGGGTAGATACTTCCAGAAGTCTGACCGTACCCTCACACCCTATCGGCACTATACTAGTCGCCCCCTGGCGGTCGACGATATAGCGCAAATAGTTTATTCTGACCTGCATTATGCGTTAGTAGATGGGTTTAATGAAAGAGAATAACACATAGGGGCCTATATTGCCCTAGGAGTGAATAAAAAGTTATTTGTTTTTACTCACGCCCGATTGCACACATTGCATTATATATATATATTGCCGCGCCTGTATTGTGCATTATCAAAAATGGATGAAGCAACAACACACATTAACGACCGCAAAATTCGAAAAAAACGCCCGTTTATAAAAAATTGTCGGAAGTCAATCGCGCATATGCGAAACATCACGATTATAATTCACGCTCGCTCTTTAATTGCGTGAATTGATTGGTTAACAGCAGCAGCGATCGGACGTCCCTTCATACGAAAACACAATATGTTCTGCTAGCATCTATGACAAATACGACATACGCATATACGCTATCCTATGACACTATTTATCATAGGAAGATTCTTCCTAGGACAAATATTGGCGAGTCGACTTCGTTCCGCTTTACAGCTGAAATTTACTGCTTGCGTTCATAATAGCGCTCCTAAACTTTTATGATGCGCACAACACACACAACAATATTTGTCATAGGAAGAATCTTCCTATGACAAATAGTGTCATAGGAGAGCGTATATGCGTATGTCGTATTTGTCATAGATGCAAGCAGAACAGGCTGGAAAACACCAACGTGTCTCACACGCTCGCTCAACAGACCTCAGCATGAAGTTTATGTGAAGCATTTTGTATCACAATTCGAGAAGTTTCCTCGCAAAAAAAACACGGTTTCGTGCTCACAAAACCTAGTTTCTTGATCAAGAAACTAGATTTCTAGCCAGGAAACTAGGTTTCATGGCACGAAACTCAGTCTCTAGTCCTATAACCGCAGTTATAGCAAGAATCTTAATTTTGAGAGCAGGAATCCTAGTTTGTTTTTTACAGCAAGAACCCATATTCCAGCAAGAAACCCACTTTCAACCGCGCCATCTGTATCACAATTCGAGAAACAAAGTTTCCTCGCAAGAAACCCGGTTTCGTGCTCACGCCCCCTTCTAGAAGTCACTCACGCACGCCGCTCTGCTAGCAAGCCCGCAAGTCTGCGCTGGATGAAACCACCGCTACAGTTACGTCACAACGCTTTACGGCCACTCAACCTCGCCCTTTGTCGGGCCAGGGGAAACCTAATTGGGCACGCGGGATATCCCTTTGACTTCCTTCCCGAGGCAATAACCGTAGCCGACAGGTATCCATTAAGCCTTCCGCTCCTGTGGAGTCTCCAAATCAGCAGCACACCTGAACGCCTGCAGGTAACCGCGCCCGTGCGAAGCCCGAGCAAGTTTAACACGAGTGTAACCGCCGTGCACTCACTGTATATACGAAGTTCGCCCCGAAACGCGTAATATCAAGAGCAAATAACAGTCCCTACCTTATAGGTATTATTAGCTGTTGGTATTATATCTTTGTCGGGAGACAGGTTTTGTTTGTGGATGATCAGGAAGATTCTGCAGAGTTAATGGCAGTAATTGTACGAACGCAGACGCGCGAACACGCCCTGTCAGTCACAGGGATTGCGCGCGTGAGTGAGTGAGTGAGTCGGGAACTCGGGACGATACAAATGCGAATGCATCGCTATATGTTAACGTATCGGTTAAGCAATGTTGTTCTCAGCAGAGGCGTTTTTAATGTAGCAACGTAGCTAAAGAACCTAGTTATCAGGTAGAGAACCGATGTCGCACGAAATTAGTTTAATTACAACCTAGCTAACGTTGAAGATATATATCATGTTGTATACACACGCACGCACGCACGCACACCTGCACGAACACGCACACATTATGAGCGCCCACGCGCGCGCGCGTGGTGTGTGTGTGTGTCCGTGCGCGTGCGCGTGCGCGCGTGTGTGCGTGCGTGAGTGTGCGTTTTTATAGTGTAATTTTACGATTTTCTTTAGGGGGTAGTTTTGATAAGTTGCAAGACCTTATTATTACCCGAATTTCCTAGTTTGCATTCTTATTTGTAATAGGTTTAGTTCGATCAAAGAAAGATGTAAATTCTGATTGGGTTCTACCTCCTGATGAACCTTCTCTAATACGGCTATATATATTAGAAAATGAAATTTTATGCGAAACTGCCGATAATTTGAATTATTATACTTTCGTAAAGTTCTTCGTTAATTATTATAATAAAACCCTAATTAAAACTGGAGTTTCAAGTCAATTATGCGACGTAATGCCGCTTTTGATGTTCAAACTTGAGATGAGGCAAATTACAAAGAGCAGTTTAGAGCGGGCCTCGGGCTAAACTACTCACAATTACCTTGGTGCTTTCTCTAGTCTTCCGCATATTAACCCTTTAATTAAATAGCAAGGGGTTACAAACAATGTGCTTTTATACGGTCGGCCAATGAATGATCGCGTAATTATCTTAAGACGGGCTGTCGAAGCGTTTGCATTGTGTGCGCGTTCAGGCTCAGGCTCAAATATTTATAACTGGTGATGGTACTTCTACGAAGTATGGGCGTCTTGAAATTATTTTAATTATGGCGTTTAAGTGCGCGCATACGCTTCAAGACGGCGGCACTTCCTATCAACAAAATAAAGCAACGCAAGAAATTATAGACAACATAACAGGGATTTAGCGAATATAGTAAAAGCTGGAATTGTCTATGCTGGCAAAACGGATTCTTCGTAGTGTGTGCGCGCATGTGTTTGTGTCTGTGCGTGCGGGCGGGCATGCATGCGCGCGTGCGTGTATGACGTTCCCGCGCGCACGCACACGCACGGCGGCGTCGCCTGGCTGCTGCTGCTGTTGCTGCTGCTTCCAGCAAGCTTACGTGGGGCGATTACGAGCTCAGCATCCCGCGCAATCAGTGAACGCTGTTTAATTACGCTGTTGAGTTAACAGGAGATTGGACATTAATCTTGCGGCTGTCATCCGGTGATAAATGCCGGAGCTGCTGCCGTGCACGTACCCGCGCCTACACCTGTGATGCTGCTGCTGCTGCTGCTGCTACCCCGCCCCCACCTACGGTGCTGCTGCTGCTGCTGCTGCTACCCCGCCCCCACCTACGATGCTGCGGCTACTGCTGCTGCTGCCCCGCCCCCACCTACGGTGCTGCTGCTGCTGCTGCTGCCCCCCCTCTACTTGTCTCGATCCTCTCCTCTCATCTCCTCTCGGATCCGTTCTCTCTCTCCTTGCCTTCTCCCACTTCATTTCTCCTCCCTCTCCTCCTCTACTCTCTACGCTCCGCATCGCTCAATCCGGCTTTTTCTCTCTCTCGTCTCTCTCTCTCTGCTCTCTCTCTCGTCTCATCGCGCAGCGCGCTCGCAGCCGCTCCTCGCTCTCGCTTCTCGTTCTCGTCTTGCGCTCTCACTCTTCGCTCCCGCTCTCTGGCGTCTCTTCTTCTCTCTCTCGCCGTCCTTCCTCTTCTCTCTTTCCTCTCCTTCTCGTTTCTCTTCTTTCTCTCCTCTCTTTCCTCCCTCCTTTCTTCTCCTCTCTCTTCCGTCTCTCTCGTCTCCTGCCCTCCGCTCGCTCCCTCGTCGTCTCTCCTCTCTCCCCTTCCCCTCTCGCTCTCCGTCCCCTCTCTTTTCTCCCGTCTCCCTTCTCTCTCTCTCCTCCTCCCCCTCTCCCTCTCTTCTCTCTCTCTCTCTTCTCTCCTCGTCCCCACTCTCCCCTTCGCGCCTCCTTGAGCGTGTCTACTACGCTCCAACTATGCTGAATCCGTGCCGCAACCGAAGCTAACACCTCTCATGCCATCCCTCGCTGCGGTTTTAGGCCAAGTTTTACCGCTAATTGGGCTCCCACGCTCGGAATATCTCCTCATCTTGCTGCTCATCTGGCGCCAGTAGTTGTTACAATATATTATTACGTGACCCCCTGACATGAAGTTCCCGACAATTTTGAGATGTTCTTTCCACAATGCGGCAGGTCAGCGCCTAAAGTGCCGACCGCATGTTATGGTGCTATACCGAGGAAAGAGAATTCGAAGACAACTCGCAGCAACATTATCATGGCGGTGTGGATTGTAGGCCTCGCTATAACATAATTTGCCTAACCAATGAACTGATATATAATTTGAGCATCTATGTGCCATGAAGAAACTACGATATTTATTCCCGATTGTATATCACACAGCGTATACGTCCGCACTATAAAAATAAACTTAATATATATCACATATCTGTGGATCAGATTTAGATAAGTTACACGAATAGCAGCTGTGTACGGCGGATATCGACGATGAGCAATACCGATCTACGCATGCTCAGGTTGACTGTCTCCTATAGCGAGTTCCATTCACAATATGGACCTTCGCCGTTAGCTATTTTCAATCAATAATAATTAGTTAATTATTTATTTATATTTCATTATTGTACAAATCTTATTCATTTTTAATTTATTTAGTTTTATTCATCTTAATTATCTAATGTTATAATTATTTAGTTAATTAATATTATTAGCTCGATTGCTCCTCATCGCAAGGAGTCCATGACAATCTCTGGTGGTGGTGTGGCTGTTTATCTAACCATTGGGTGACGGAGTGCGATGCGTGCGCCACATGCGTGCACGTTGCAAGCATAGAAAGTTACGCTCCGACATTAAGAAAACAGCAAATGGGCTATTAAATCTACCATTTGCGCACGCTGCGTTACAATCTCTCTAATCTCGTGCACAATCAATCTTACCTCAGAGGCGATACACGCGTACGTAGGACATATGGCAGTGGCCGTAACCTGC
>NW_014577170.1:245643-247270 GCF_000485595.1 Priapulus caudatus | reverse complement strand
GTTACATGACAGTCGAGCAATCAATGCGTTACCAGAGGCGCGTATACACGCGTACGTAGGACATATGGCAGGGCCGTAACCTGCGGGGGGGGGGGGGGCAAGAAGGGTAGCTGCACCCCTAAATTTTGGAGACAAACTTTAAAAAATAAATTGTTCTACTAAAAAATAATAGAAGTCAGAATGAAGGCTGTACATGTACTCAAAAGTGCCGCAAATACCATCTCCTGCCATCTACATTTTCAAATTTTGTTGTGGGAGGACCCCCCAGACCCACACCTGTTTATCACCCCCTCCTTGAAATCCTGGATCCGTCACTGCCCCCCTAGGAATTTGCTCAGCCTACGGCTCTGTACGGAATATATATAACGATACCCGTATTCATCACTACCTACAATATATTGCTGCTATACTATATAGCGCATGGTCTTCAAACACGAAATCATATCAATAAATAAAGTTATAACAATGCGTACATTGTGTCGCCGCCTTGGCTTTGTCTTCTTTTGAAAGCAGGTTTAAATGCGCCACAACTATACATATCACACGGTTTATTCATTACACACATTTCACAATTGCCGCGAATCAATAAATTTAATTCAAAACACGTTCTGTAAACGACATTCGGTGACGTTAAATTTAAATGCTTTTATGCAAAAACCTATTCGGGGACGGCGAAGCTAAAGCGAATACGATTTTAAATGGTTTTCAAATGCTGTCCCCAGCCGAGAGTCATTACCATCCAAATCACAACAAAACAGCGAACTGCAATTATGTTTGAGAATAATCACGTAAGCTTAGCTTATCAGCGAGTAGTACTTCAGCAGTACGGCATTAAGGAAAGTCGCGGAACATGGCTGTGTGTGAGTGTGTAATTATACAGATACAAACGTGTAGCGCAGGCACATGGGAGAAAAGTAAGGCACTCGCATGACGACATTAATTGCGTTGGCATAGCAACTATGTACGTATGCAGAGGATGAACAGTGGCAATATGAAATATACCAGGAATGAATAATGACACTTTGTTTTATTGAGAAAAATTCACGATTCATTCAATGCTTCATTATTAACCCCCTGAAACTATGTACGTATGTATTACGCAAACTATCAGGAACTATAATAATACTTCATAATACTACAGCTATTATTAGCCTTTGATACTATGTATGTATGCAAACTATTGTGCGCGCGAATAATTATATGATTCTATAGCCTGATGCTTACGGGTTTGTTCGTCTCTCAGACAGAGATTTTCCTAAGTACTGTAATGTTAGAGACGCACCTGGGAGAGCCTGCAGGTAGCGTGGTGGTAGGCTTCCACACGGGCAGGATCGGTTTATCAAAAGGAACCACGCGTCGGCCATAGTAAGCATGTAAACAGACGCCGAGACACCTATACAACACACGCACGCACGCACGCACGCACGCACACACACACTCACATACACCCACACACACGCACGCACGCACGCACGCACGCACGCACACACACACACACACACACACACACACACACACACACACACACACGTTGGAACCGTAAGGGTTTAGAACTTACCTAACCCGTTTCGGTTACCAACTATCGTGGATAGATAGATTAAGTTAACGAATACAGCTGTTACTGGAT
>NW_014577170.1:243631-245633 GCF_000485595.1 Priapulus caudatus | reverse complement strand
ACGCGCGCGCGCGCGCACACACACACACACACACACACACACACACACACACACACACCACACACACACACACCACACGCACGCACGCACGCACGCACGCACGCACGCACGCACGCACGCACGCACACACACATACACACACACACATGATGCGTGCATACATCGCGCATAAACTCCCATGCAGACTGTACAACCGCAATTTCTGTTCAATTTCCAAGCGAGTCAAAATATTCTAGAGTGTAACAACTACTGTGTTTGCGCGCGCGTACGTGCGTGTGCGTGCGTGTGCGTGCGGGCGTGCGCGTGTGTGCGTGTGTGTGCGTGCGGGTATGCGTGTGCGTGCGGGAGTGCGTGCGTCTGCAGGCGTGCGCGTGCGTGTACGTGCGTACGTGCGCATACGTGCGTGCGTGCGTGCGTGCGTGCACGTGCGTGCGTGCGTGACACCTCCTGTCGACAACACGGTCGCGCGCATTACAAATAACGTCGCGATAGGCAGGCGAACATTAAAATTTCATACCTGAGAAAGCACCAAGCGGACCGCGCTCTAACGAATTTTGTCGTGAACGTAACCTTCGAAGCACGCCGTATATCACGTATTATGGTATAGCAGCATCTTCCAAAATTAATTTTTAATCGCGAATCCTTAATGTACCGTGTATTAGCGAATCAAACGCTTATCGTAGTAAACTACTAACCTATTTTTTTGACGGCCTCTGAAAAATTTTTCCCACGCAAAATCGATTCCAAGCATTGCATCTGCGATCTATCGTTAACATCCGCTGATGGCCGTACACAATTAAGCGAGTCGTGACTGCATTAACAGATTGCCCGCAAGCTAATTGATCGTTCATTTCTGAATGACCTCGGAGAAGAAGGAAGAGGAGGAGGAGAAGGAGGAAGAGGAGGGGGAGAAGGAGGCGGAGGAGGAGGAGGGGGAAATAAGGAGGAGGAGAATGAGGAGGAGGGGGGGAGAGGACAAAGGTGGGTGAGCTAGGAGGAGGAGGAGGAAGGGAGGAGGAGGGAGAGGAGGACAAGGTGGGTGAGCGAGGAGGAAGAAGAGGGGGGGAGGAGGAGGAGGAAAAGGAAGAACAGGAAAGCGGGGGGGGCAATAGTACAAGACACGCCGCAACTCTACACATCCTCGATGTTACGAAGCAGCAGCAGCAGCAGCAGCAGCAACACACGCTCACACGCACACGACATCGGCGCATCAACAACATCGCAAAACCAACAAGGAACCGTTACCGAGCACGCGCGCAGCAGCAGCAGCAGCAGTTGCTACGCGGAGCAGACGGTACTGCTGGTAGATAGAACAGCTGGCAGGTATCAGGATCAATGCACAGCCGCGGTGGTGCGCCACGCTACAGGCAGGCAGTGCGAACTGCAGGCGGTGTTAGCCGGGAACACACGCGCGCACCTCAACACTCAGTACGCCATACGGCTCCAGCAACGGCAGTAGCAGCAACACTTGCAGCAGCAGCGGCAGCAGCAACGGCAGTAGCAGCAGCAGCAGCAGCAGCAACGGCAGCAGTAGCAACGGCAGCAGTAGCAATGGCAGCAGCAGCAGCAGCAGCAGCAGCAGCGGCGGCGGCAACAGCAGCAGCAGTAGTAGCAGTAGCAGCAGTACCATCAGCAGTGTCAGCAGCAGCAGCAGCAGCGCAGTCTCTCTATCGTGCTGCACGGGAGGCTGGGAAATCAGGTAGCGCTCGGAGGCTAGTCTTATACGTGTCTTCTTGAAAGTCGTCGCGCTGCTGTGTCGTCGGACGGCATCTAAGTTGTGAACTACGATATTGACTTGCACGTAAGGGAACGAGTCAGCAAGAGAAACAGAGAGCGAGACAATGAGAAAAGAGAGAGAGAGATTGAGAGAGAGAGAGAGAGAGAGAGAGAGAGAGAGAGAGAGAGAGAGAGAGAGAGAGAGAGAGAGAGAGAGAGAGAGAGAGAGAGAGAGAGAGAGAGAGAGGAGAGAGAGAGAGAGAGAGAGAGGGAGAGAGAGAGAGAG
>NW_014577170.1:231997-243621 GCF_000485595.1 Priapulus caudatus | reverse complement strand
AGAGGGAGAGAGAGAGAGAGAGAGAGAGAGAGAGAGCGGCGAGAGAGAGAGAGAAGAGAGAAAAAAGAGCCTCGAGAGTGATGAGAGAGAAGGAGAGCCATGCAGTGAGACAGACAGCGAAAAGAGATAATAAGAGACAGGTGTGTGTATGTGTGCGTGCGTGCGTGCGTGCGTGCGTGCGTGCGTGGTGCGTGTATGTGTATGTGTATGTGCATGTGTATGTGTATGTGGCATGTCAGTGCTGTGCATGTTGCAAGTGCATGTGCATGTGCTGTCGTGTGCGTGTGCGTGTGCGTGTGCGTGGCGTGTGCGTGTCGGTGTGGTGGTTGTCCGTGTGCGTGTGCGTGTGCGGGCGTGTGCGTGTGCGTCGTGCGTGTGCGTTGCGTGTGCGTGTGCGTGTGCGTGTGCGTGTGCCTGTGTCGTGTGCGTGCGCGTGTGCGTGTGCGTACAGGCGCGTGTGCGTGTGCGTGCATGTGCGTGTGCGTGTGCGGTGTGCGTGTGCGTGGTGGCGTGTGGCGTGTGCGTGGTGCCGTGGTGCGTGTGTGTGTGTGCGGTGCGTGTGCGTGCGTGCGTGCGTGCGTGCCGTGGCGTGTAATTCTGACTATTTACGCTGACATTTAGAGCGCGTGAGGTGCAAGTTGAGTTAGAGGGGATCTGAGGGAGAACGCAGCAAAGCCGAGATATCACACATAGGCACGCCGTATTAAAATAAACGAGCTAATAGATGAACGCGAACGGACGGATAGCGATATAATGTCATTGGTGAGATGAACTGATTTTGCTTCTTTCTCTTTTTCTCTCCTTCTTTCTTCTCTCTTTATTCTTCTTCTTCTTCATCTTCTTCTTTTTCCCTTCCTCTTCGTCATCTTCTTCAACTTCTTCTTCTTCTTCTTCTTCTTCTTTTTGTTCTTCTTCTTCTTCTTTCTCGTCTTTTCTCCTTTCTCTTCTTTCTCCTTCTTCCTCTTATTCTCTACTTTTTCTCTCATTTTTTCTCTTCTTCTCTGCGCTTCTTTCCCTTTCTTCTCTCATTTTTTCTCTTATTCTCTATTCTTTTCTGTCTTCTCTCCTTCTTTTCTCTTCTTTCTTCTCTTTTTTTATATATTTTTTCTCGCTTCTTTCTCCTCTTTCGCTTCTTTTTTATATTTTTTCTCCTTCTTTCTATCTTCTCTCCTTCTTTCTCTTCTTCTCTCTTTTTTTTTCTTCTTCTCTCCTTCTTTCTCTTCTTCTCTCTTTCTTTCTATTCTTCTCTCCTTCTTTTTCTTCTTCTCTTCCTTCTTTCTCTGATGGATGAAGAGTAAAGGGAAGACGACATAGAAAGAGCAGTCAGAAGAAAGAAACCATTATGCATGAATGAGGGAGGGAGAAAATGGTGGGGCATGGGAGAAAACGAAGCAATAAAAGGAGTAAAAAGATGGATGAGGACAAAAAAGGCAGGAGAGAACAGGAGAAAGGAGACAATATAAAATAGAGAGCTAACTGCAGGTAAATCAAGACACAGAGAGATAGAGCGCGGGAGAAAGCATACGACTGTAGCATAAGGCTGTTGTTTGTTGTTTATACTTTTTATTATAATGGCTTTTCGTTATATATATGTATATACGTAGCAATACCACAAAATTCTTTCAACAGATGGCGCTAGCTTGTACTGTTCGTGCAATTTCGTAACGCGATGTGAAGAGATGGCGATGAAACTGATTTTAGAAACATCCGGGCTTCCAAACATCTTCCCGGCTAAAGGTACGATCTCTGAGTGTGCCGCTGTACACATTTGAAAATCATAATTTAATTTTAAATGCTAATTTATTCATGTATTCTAACGAGATGAGATCTTCAGTGTGTGTAACGAGATGCGTCTATGATTGTTGCCGTGTTGCCGTAGAATTTACAATTATATTTACATGCCAATGTTGTTTAGCTTTGAATAGATAGCTTTACTGTTATCTATATAATATATATATACACTTTGTGCATTTTTACACATCTTGCTCATATCAATTACTTCTTATAATACTGGTGATATACCGCTGTCCATATATATATATATATATATAATACATGTATACCTATATATATATATATATATATATTTATATATCAATATATGCGGGAAGCGGTGAGGTCATTCTAAATTAAGTTTGATCTAGACGCTCGAACGTGTTCGGTGATATATATATATATATATATATATATATATATATATAATACATATATATATATATACATCCCGCCTGCTGCATTACCGACGGATATCTCCGCCGTGTGTGCAGTCACGGAGCCCGCTCTCAGAGTGAGTCTATTGCGACACGCAGCATCCGGCGAGCGGCGGATGATCCGCATTCAGAAACCAACGCAGTATCCAACGCTATCTACACGATGCTGGCTGTGATCAGAGAGGGAGAGCGTGTGCAGTATTCAAGTCCATCGTTCGTGCAAACACAGGTGTCTTATAAACGCCAACAGCCATGAAGCCTAGTGTTCGTGCATCAAGATATATGGGGAGCACGAAAGAGCGAGAGAGAGAAAGTGAAAGAGAAAAAGAGAGCAGAGAGGAAGAGCGTGATTCTTGCTCGGGGTATCGGCTGGGTAAGTAAGCAGGGGGAGGGGGGGCGGTGACGCGTTGCCACGTCTGTACACGCCCGTGCTTTGTAGCTTCGTTCCCTTTTATGGTCATCGGTGGCATTATCTCGCCCATAACCGTATGATGCGATGGGAGTGTCGTATTTATATTTTTTTTTAAACACATTAGTTTGTATTCGATTTCGGATAATATATTGCTTTAGAACCGCTTAAAATATTTGAGGTCTGTTGGTGAAGTGTTATTAAAAAGGTGTGGGTATGGGTAAGGTGAAGGTTTGCATGTGTTTTTCCGTGCGTCCGTGCGTGCGTGCGTGTGTGTTTGTGTGTACGTGTGCGTGTGTGTGTGTCTGTGCGTGCGTGCGTGCGTGCGCGCGCGTGTGTGTGTCTGTGTGTCTGTGTGTTTGTGTGTGTGCGTATGTGTGTTAGGCGCGGCTTGGCATCATGCGTTGGCATCACGAGCAACGATAACACGAATAACTAGCGTTAACGTTTACAAACGCCAATCTCGCGTTGCGTGCCTCGGCGAATGTTTTTAGAAAACACATGCGACTTCTCGGATAAACAACACGAATGTTTACAAGCGCTCTAGTCAAACTCCAGCTCTGTTATACGAGTGCCATCTATATACGTCAAGACCAACTCGCACAACTGCATAAACATCTGGGGCCCGTTGTCAGAAACTTCGTAAATATACGATTAATTTTAAGACTAATGTTAATGTTAAGAGAAAAGTTAATAGCGTTGACAGAAACCTATCGTAGCTAAACTTACTTAAGTGAAAACTTACGATAACAGGAACTTCATCACAAGGTTGCTGATTGGATGAGAATCGATCACAAAATTCAAATTCATACACATTTATTGTACATCACAGTAATTTATGCATATTATGATAGCTAACCACATTTAAATAATATTTGATGAAAAACGATGCGGTCTTGAATTTATTCAGCACAACAAGACAAATTGTCACACTGTAGCAATTCTCACGAGACGCGAGAGTCGTGTGGTCAGTGCATAGACAAGAGAACAAATGCCATACGGCATTTGTAAATGTTTTGACACTTTTGTTTTGCTTCACGATCGGTAGATAATTAATGTTTTTGACGTGTTTTTCAAGAAAAACACATGATATTACTCATTAATATGAAATATAATATCACTATAATTGTAATTCTTAGTCTAAATGTGTTATTTTCATCTTAATATTAAAGTGAAGGGATCTCTCAAGTTAGGAGAAAATAAGTTAAGAGAAAAGTTACGAGAATTTTTAATTCTCTTAACTTTACGAAGTTTCTGTCAACGCTCTAAGAGAAAAAGTTAATGTTAAGGTTAATGTTAAGACTAATTTGTTTCTGACAACGGGCCCCCGATTTGAAGACGAAAACCACGAGATAAAATTGAAATCCAATCAATTCAATTCAGTTTCATCTTATCACTCGTTGCGTATGCCCATACATCCATACGTAACCATGTATACACATCCATGTCCATACGTATCCAAGCATTGGCAGAGACTAGACTGGAGGGGGTCATAGTCATACCCATGTGTCCCGGTACCTATGTGTCCCGGTACCTATGTTTCCCGGTACCTATACGGTCAACGATAACTCAAGAACCGTTTGACCCACATGTTTCAAATTGCATACAGTTGTTACTCCTATGGGAGAGATTTGACCGTCCTATTTTGGACGCCAGTCGACCTACTTTCGAGCCACGTCCAGTTTTTGGCAAAAATGGAAATGGCCATCTAAATTCATTCGATTTTGTTAAATTTTTGTATATGAATGTGTAAGGCTAGCCCCAAAACAGTTGTTACTCCTATGGGAGAGATGACAACGTCCTATTACGTTTATTTGGTCTAACTGGTTAACAACTAACGTTATACGTGTAATATTGTGTTTTAGATTCTTCGTAACAATAATTTGACTGGAATATTTTATTGTTTTTATTTGCACGATATTCGAAAACCAAAATGGCGATCATTTAGGAGTAGCGCCATCTCTCATCAAGATTTCAGACTTTCAGATCTGAAACATTTATTTTCGCATCAAAACTTATGCAAAATGCATATATCATTGTCAAGAGTATATACTCTTGCTTTATATACCCCCCTCCCTCTTCTATCACACCCAAGGTGACCTACAGTGTCATTGACACTTTCATTTATTTGAAAATTAACTAAAAAAACCTTTTTGTTTGCTGACGTAACAGTCTAGACCTAATCCTGAAATCCTTTGTTTCTTGTACTGGGAAACATAGGTACCGGGACACATAGGTACCGGGACACATAGGTACCTGGGTACTGGAATACATAGGTACCGGGACACATACAGTACCCTGGGGGACATAGACCCTATCAGCCTTCCGGTATACCGGACCGTACCCAGGGTACGTTCCGGCCGTACCCTGGTAACTATCTAGCTGATATGGTTAGGGTTAGTGTTAGGGTTAGAGTTAGGGTTATGGTTAGGGTTAGGGAGTAGGCGTAGGCAACTCCCTAGACTCGGTAGTGGAGTAGGCGAGGTACGGTCCGGCATATTAGATAGTAGTATTTAGTACCAGGGTACGTTCCGGTATACCGGACCCCAGGGTACGTTCGCAGTAACCCCGGGAGCGACTCGACACCTAGTCAGCGACACATAGGTACTGGGAGACATAGGTATGGACCTCACTGGAGTTATGGTCATTTCGAGTCAATGTCGAAAGAGGATATGTTATTTCTTTCATCGAGGGAGCTCAACGCATATCAGCGGGAATATATAGCATTGAAACCATAAGTTTAAACAACACATCACATGAGTTTACGGTGCACATGATGTCGGAACTATAAATTACAATTAATAGCAAACAACTGCTGGAACACACAGCTGTATAAGAAATCGTGTTTACGAGAGTGTAAGTATAGAGGGATTCACACTAGATACGTATCCGCACACTGGAATGTATACACACCCCATACATATAGCACACGTGCGATAACGAACGAAGGTCATAACATGCTATTAGTTGTGTCACAATATAGACTAGTGGTATAATACACTATAGCGTATAATATACTGGTATAATAGACTAGCGGTGTAATATCGTGTCTATATTATCACGAGTGAATAATAACAGATTATATAATCTAATAATATATCTATTATTATTCTCTCCTGATACTATATGACACTGATGACACTGTCATAGTACACTACACTGTCATAGTCATGACACTGTAACACTGATGCTATGTAACCATGGATGGGAGAACAGTAGTGGGTATAGTACGGTGTGTGGGCAGCACGGCTGGGTTGTGTTGGAAGCATGACAGCGTCACGCGATCGTAGTGGTGGTGTGTGAAGAGAGACAGGTGCTAGTGTCGTGCGTACAGCGCCTGTCGTAACTCTAGATCTAGCCCTTCTTTATACGCGGTTCGGGCGAGCGGTTGCCGTCGATTCTACGATCAGGGATAGGACCAATAAAACCGACTGCGCTTTTCCGACGTTGCCATGTGTTCGCGCGGCGTGGCGTTCACACACGCACGCGCTCGTGCGCATGCACGCGCGCACGCATGCGTGAACGCACGCGAACACTCTTCATCAAGCGAAAAGCCAGGGGGCCATAACGGGGGATTTGAATAGGGAAGGAGTGTCGCACGAACGTTGCTTCATGCAGTCAGAGAATTTCCCCGCTGAGTTAAGTATCATTTACTCTAGCATTCGTCGAACATGTCGAAAGCGGACAGATCGCACACATTCTCTCGTTAGTGATGGATCAGGTAAGAAGTCTGGCGGAGGAAAATAGTGAGGCTGAACAGCCTCGGCTGTAAAGCATACACGCACGTGATGTATGCGCCATATTTGCGGCGCTAAACTTCTCGCAACATTTCGCGCAATATTATTATATTAACATACAGCACGAGTGTGTGCGCGTGCGTGCGTGTGCGCGTGCGTGCGTGTCTACGTGCGTGTGTGGGCATGGCTAGCTAGACGACAAACGCACGCGCGCTCGCACACGCACGCACACGCACACACACGTACACGCACGCACGCACGCACGCACGCACGCACGCACGCACGCACGCACGCACACGGGCACGCACAAACACACATCGTAACAATTATGCTACACTCTTAACAGTTATATTCGCCACGTATGCGGCCTCACGCTCCTGTAACCAGCTATAAAGTCAATGCGATATTAGAGCGTATATATATTAGTGATAACAAAATTCACACACACACACGCACACACACGTATGCAACAAACGGATTCTTCACCTTGCGCCCTGAACACTGAGGCCAGAAAACCCGTCCCTCTCGCCTTACATCATTACTATAGCAGGCAGCGTCAATTTCATGAACATTTCTCGAACTTGTACGCATAACAACGGAGTTACGGGGTCGTTAGCGAGAGATGAGTACTCTAGTGGCTGAACCATTAGGACACAGTGAATACGCATGCTTATATTATATATATGCTTATTATAAGGTCGGCACTAACAGAACGGCACAGTTTATACGGCGAGTTTCCATTAAGAAGTATTTGAGTTAAATGTTTTTTTATGTTTTTTTAAATTATGTTTTTATTGTTTTAAACTGTATACTTTTATCGATAAAACCATTCCCTTAAAATGCGTCTTTCCTATACGCTGCGATATATATTTACACGCGCGCGAGTCTATGAGAACTGGCAAAGACAAGCGCTATCATTCACCGAAGCGGACGTAACAACAAAATGCACTCACGCCGAGTGTTCTTACTGGCAAGCCTATCACATAAATCTTTGCGTCTCAAAAGTTAAGCGACCTCGCAGCATCGAACGCATGCGCGCAGAAACTCAAAAATACAGAGAACGCTGAAGAAGCTAAATTCTCTCGCTCATTCAGATTATCTTTCTAAACACAATAAAGTCTTAGTCAAAGTTTGCAAAATATATAACTAATGTAGACAAAGCCCCGCATGCACACGCACGCATGCACACAGACATACATCATAGTGTAGACGCGATGGCAAACTTTATACATGCATCTCAGCAAGGTTTGGCCTTGTCCATGACCTACGCTTGCCACTGCCTAAGATTTGCCTGTTAGCGTTTTCATTGCTAAGCAAACGCTTCACATTCACGAGTCGTCGTCTTCGTTGTACTGCCACAAACAAGTAAAATAAATGCAAACCGAGAATTGGTGTGCAAGTATGCGCGTGCGTGTATGTCACCGATCGCTCACATGCGGCCATAGGAAACCCAATTTCTGCATATATATATATATATAACTTAGCAGGGCGAAAACATATGAGAGGAGTCATCATTGATTATCGACACCAGGTGGCAGCGCGATCAGAAACCATATATCGTGGGCCGTGCGAGCAATGCTGCGCACAGGACTTATATAATAGATCCACAGTAGTAGTAACTCACGATACTCTGCCACGGCTCACTGCGACACATCGCATCCTTCCTCCAACCCGCTGCAATATGTTCTGCTTGCATCTATGACAAATACGACATACGCATATACGCTCTCCTATGTCTAACTAATTGTCATAGGAAGATTGTTCCTATGACAAATATTGGCGAGTCAACTTCGTTCCGCTTTACAGCTGAAATTCACTGCTTGCGTTCATAATAGCGCTCCTAAACTCCTATGATGCGCACAACACATACAACAATATTTGTCATAAGAAGAATCTTCCTATGATAAATAGTGTCACAAGAGAGCGTATATATGCGTATGTCGTATTTGTCATAGATGCACGCAGAACATGTTGTTCTACCGTGAGAGCCCGGCGAGATGGCGGCGGACACCGATGGCAAGGAGAGAGGAGATCACAGGCAAGCCGCGCCGTTAAATCACAGCAGCAACATAAACTCGCGTAATGAAACACTTGGCGGTCAGCGCACCAGACTCTATAAGGTGCGAGCGAGCTGTGGCAATCAATGTTTCCGAAAGTGTCATCGTCATTCACCGTCGTAACACGCGCCTGTGAAATGAATATCTCTGCCGGCAGCGTGCATGCGTACGGACCACGTATACAAGAAGTGAGCACATAGATTTGCTGCGCTATGCTTAAATTATATACCGCTCGCCATTTTCCCACGTGGAATTTTTTTTACGTGAATGAGCGCTGCGTTTAATATGTTGATACAGTAGTAGGGTTTCAATTCTCCACCACTGTCAATATTTTATGATCGCCCCACAATTAGTCGTCACCAGGGGCCGATGGTGGGTTGCTAAGACCAGTCTGGATGCTTGCATACTATTATAAGCCACTTAACTATTCAATTAATGCGTGCAGGCTGCATAATTCATCATGTTCAAGTCAGGAAACGGAGTCTGTATTAGTGTACATGACGTATGAAATCTCATTTAATCTTATAACGAATTCCCCGCGGGATTACTATGTCAAACATAGAAATTTAAAAAAACAGGCACGCACACACTTTTGCGTTCGCTTGCAATAGAAATTATGGGATTTGCTAATGCAGTAATAGGCAACTCGATTTCGCTAGTGATTAAAAATTCAAACGAAAAGCAACAATTATATCGCGCTAAAACCGTGCTTACAAAATCCTGCCCATTCGCGAATATTAGTTTTAATAGACTAATAATGTGCAAAAGTAAACACGAAACGTGATTTAAGTTTATTATCAGCCTGCGGTAACTCATTATATTATATAGGCGAATTTTATCAAATATAAGCAGTCGAAATGAAGCGATAATAAAAATCAACAGCAGCTGCAACTTCGGTCACAATTTACTTGGACGGAATTATCGAAGTTACCGTCACTGGTCTTTCATTACGTGGTTAGTCGAGGGTCCTTTGCTATCTCTGTCTTTGTCTCTCTTCACCCTTCTTTCTCTCTCTCTCTCTCTCTCTCTCTCTCTCTCACACACACACACACACCCATGCACAAGCACACACACCCATGCACACGCACACGCACGCACTCACGCGCGCGCGCACACACACACACACACACACACACTAACCCACTCTCTATATATCTTCCACTCTCGCCTCTCGCATTCTTTTACGCAGTCTCTCTCTCACTCTATATTAATCAGATTCCTTCCAGGTTCCCTGTGCGCATTGAATTACATAGTATTGATCAAGGCTATACTCCTTCACTCGGCTTTGATGTCGCTGATGTATAAATATTGCACGCGGACGCACACGAAGTGAAACTCATAAACGAACGCTCTCATGCATGTTTATGCATATATATATATTTGTTATGCGTATATATATATATATATATATATATATACTTAAAAAAAATCTTTAGTATCGAGGAATTTTAACGCTGCCAAATTTGTATGGACTTTTTTTTACCCTTCTAGAACTGAAGGGATTTCGCGACGCTGCCCTATTACAGATTTTTGACAAATCATGCTACTGAAGTACATAACCAGACGACGGACTGACAGTTTCTGGGCTTACTCATTCACGCACGCACGCACGCACGCACGCACGCACGCACGCACGCACGCACGCACTCACTCACACACGCGCGCACTTACTCCCTCACGCACGCTCGCACGCACGCACGCACGCATTAATGGCCTCGAGACGCAGTAACTGAAGCGACTAAATGAACCTTTCTTCTTGAGGTGTACACTCACATTTGCGGTCCACTCACTCCACGATAGCCACTCGTTTAAACTATTAACCACGGTCTGGTCGCAGCAAGTGCATGGAAGAGGGAGTGAATCTAAAGATGAGAGCTTCATTACTTGCTGTGCCAGCTTCGCTTAATAAGCGCAGCGTCTCACCCATGAGCAAGAGCGAGAGTTTTATCAGTCTTGTGAGTTACACACGAAAACACCAAGCGACTTCAATATCAACAGTTTTCGTCGGACGTGACTTAACGCGCTGACAGCACCTTACGTACGCACAGCATGTAAGCAGCAAGAACAAAAACAACAGCAGCAGCAGCAGCACCACCACTGAAGCAGCAGTAGTAACAACAGTGACAGCAACAACAACAACAGCAGCAGCAGAAGTAGCAGCAACAGCAGCAGCAGCACCACCACCGAAGCAGCAGTAGTAACAACAGTGACAGCAACAACAGCAGCAGCAGCAGCAGCAGCAGCAGCAGCAGAAGTAGCAGTAGTAGCAGCAGCAGCAGTAACAGTAACAGTAGCAGTAGCAGCAGCAGCAACAACGACAACAGCAGCAGCAGCAACAACAACAACAGCAGCAGCAGCAACAACAACAACAGCAGCAGCAACAACAACAACAGCAGCAGCAGTAGCAGCAGCAACACCACCACCACCGCCGCTGCACTCGGACGCAATCTCTTTGAGTAGGAACCCTGGAGCTCAGTTTCTCCATCCAACTAAGCAGAACAAATAAAAAAATATCGGCTGCGTAAACGACGTGCACCTCCGATCCTTACTTACCGTACCATCTTACGAGGCGCACACGCTAATAAGACAACATGTTCTGCTTGCAACTATGACAAATACGACAAGATGAAGCAGAACAGGCATGAAAAGAAAGACCCTGGCGAGATACTACGCATACTGGCATTACGATATCTCTCCACAGCCCGATGTCACACCACAGCGAACATAGATGGTAATTACGCTGAAAAGAATCCTCAGACAGACAGGCACACGACTTAAAGCACCGGCTGAGCATATATATATCTAGCTAATGGATTATTTTGGAGGTTTGATTTGTATAG
Organism: Priapulus caudatus; assembly: GCF_000485595.1. Taxonomy (NCBI): domain Eukaryota; kingdom Metazoa; phylum Priapulida; class Priapulimorpha; order Priapulimorphida; family Priapulidae; genus Priapulus; species Priapulus caudatus. The sequence continues at coordinate 232,368 of NW_014577170.1, read as the reverse complement.
GATAGACATGGACACTTATTATATATATTAGTATTATCTATATATTATATATAGATATATTATATATAGTATATATAGGCTAATGAACGATATAATACAGTCTATTACTATTATATATTTAGTAGGTAAGTAGGTAGTAGTGAGGGCATTGCGATATTAGTTTATGTATTTTAGTAGTTAGTAAGGTATGTAGCTACAGAGAGTCGGCACGTGACGCATTACACCAACAAAGGGGTGATAAAGACTGACTAGGAGTAAATCCTTTAAGTCATTAATGGTTAGGGTATGTTATAGGTAGGTAGGGGTAAGTTATAGTTAGGTTAGGGTTAAGGGATTAGGTTAGGTTAGGTTAGGATTATGAATTAGCAATG
>NW_014577170.1:221619-231972 GCF_000485595.1 Priapulus caudatus | reverse complement strand
TAATCATTAATCATTAATCATTAATCATTAATGATATCAAAGTTGGAAACACTCCTAATGGAGCATTAGCCCAACAAAGATCGAACACGTAATCCTATGCTCAGACTACCGCTCAGCTCACGAGGGCACCATGTTTTGTTCATACTCACAACGACGTTTTGAAACATAATATTGTAAAAATGTACTTGTAAACGCTAGACGCTATTACCCGCGCTGAATATTCTCCCCGTCAATCACACCCGCTCTGAGCGGCAGACGAGAAAATTTTCGAATTCGCGTATTAAACATTGTAACACGTGTCGCCCCCTGCAAGCGTCGGCTGTTGTATTGCCGATATGCAAATAAGCAGCAATCATTGCAGCCTGTAACCGAATGCGTGTTGCGTATCGACATCCGGGCATTCGGAAATTGTTCCCGAAGGCGGTTGTTGCGAACAACGGCAAATTTCCGGAACCACGTTTGCACGTACATATATACGTGCATTACTGCTGTAACCATGGTTACACGTGTCGTTCTTTTGTTGGTATTGCTAAATACAACGGGAGTGAATGAAAACAAGCGTTTTGTTTTTATTCACTCCCGATACGATAGCTAACATCACACAGCTACTATTATATACATAATCTTTCCTTCGTGTTCTACGGTTACTAACAACACGCCATACGATCAGGCAACGATGTGCACAGTACACGCACATTCGTGATACTTGTTCGTAAGCCAGTCTATTCGAGAAAAATACCATTAATTTCCTCAAACAGCAGACGACTAGCGCACATTTCTCATCGTGCATACGCCTACTGGTTCAGGCACCGATGCCAAACAGGCACAGCGCTATTCAACGTGAACTAAACACGATCACAGTAGCTGTATTAACCCATATGAATAAAATGCGTGAACGCTCCAAGTAAAAATTTCTATCCCGCGCCTATGTACAACCTGATAAATCAGCAGAGAGTGTTACAGAATATGTCAGCTACATGCTATGTTATTTCCTAATGATCTTTTATCTGCCACTGTTTCTTTAGGAGGATTAAAAGAAGCACGCAAGCGTCTTGGCGCGCCCGTCAAACGAAACTTCCGAATTGGCAAAAAATGGGCTGCACTACTTCATTTGACTCCAATAGACGAAACAGCAGAGCTACGTGGATGAAAAGGCAAGCACATGGCTGGACGCTCGTGTCACGCGACGTGAGTATTTAGTCAATGACGCGAAACATCAATTATCACACCTGTGAAAACCTATAACCATCACACAACCAACGTTGACCAACCGCGCCATCTGTCGGCTGAAAACAAAAGCAATTACGCTTCCGATCGAAATACGTGTTAAACGCAATCGACACGACTAGAGAGAAAGTGTGAACCTTTCACAGCGACGCGCGACTCTCATAAACTCTCTTCTGAGTCTCTAATTAGGTTTGTTGTCATCAAATGTAATAACAGAATTTTCCCGAAAATGTAATCTCGCGAGCTATACGCACACTCCGAAGTGCTCGCGTTTTGGCGAGTAACGGCTAAAAACCGCATACAGTAGTCAACCAGATAACACAATTTCTGGAAAGGTCAGGAGGCAGGGAGAAAACCGCCGAAGATAGCGTCAATAATTTTATGGCGCGGTGGCGAAAATCATTCGCTCTTCGCCGATATGTTTCTAGCTACGCTACCGGTGCATAGTACGCTATCAGGGCAAACTACCGGTGTTACTACGTACGCTATCAGAGCAAACTACCGGTGTTACTACGTACGCTATCAGGGCAAACTACCGGTGTTACTACGTACGCTATTGGGCAAACTACCGGTGCTACTATGTACGCTATTGGGCAAACTATATCTAGCTATCATCCGGCAAACTATCTGCTATCTGGCACACCAAGCGCGTAGCCAAAGGGGCCAATCAAAATAAAAATATAAAAAAATCTCTATTTTGTTTTTCTCTTAAAAGGCGTATAGTATAGAAGAAATAGTATTGTCAACAAAACAGCGTATAAATTGATTTTAAAGCACAATTTTTACATTTAACTAAAAAAAAAATTCCAGACCACCAGACCCCCTTGTTACTCGCTCGAGGACCCCCCCAATCCAAATTCCTGGCTACGCCCTTGTGGCACACTATAGGCTATCGGGGCGTGCGTCGCACAGATGCGACGTAACAGACCTAGCAAGCTTACTACGTGCCTTCCCTCGCACCATCAGCCTTAGTTTCGGTCCAATCTCGCTCGTGGTACTTCCAGACGTCGTGGCCCGGCCGCGAATTTTTTTCCCCCAAACGGTATAACATAGCGAAGAATTTAAGCGGCTTCGGTGATTGGCTGCTTCGATTTTCTTTGGCCTTTGACAAGAGAACCAAACGCCCATTTGTAAATGATTTGTTGGCGGTTCTAATGACTGCTAGATAAGTACTTTTCTGATGTATTTTCCGAAAAACATATCTTTCCTCATTAATATAACATATAATTGCACATATAATTGCCATTCTTTCTGCCAAATGTGTTATTTTCATTCAATCTTAAGTTATGAGGAGGTCTGGGCTCTCGAATATTAATACGTACGATGTACCGCACTCGTAGTGCTTTCGTCGCAGGAACGGGAAGCGAGCGAAGGGCTACGGACAGCCTGACTACTAGAGCTACGGGGAACGGCCGGTTTTCTTAGCTATAGCTACTAGTACGAAGTACTATAGAGCTATACGTATCGTACTCGTTGACGCTATACTAGTAGTATTCTATAGTACCGGTAGGAGAATAGTCGGTAGTCAGTAGCCTAGGGGTTTAAGCCCTGAGAGTTCAGCTGAACACGTAAAGCTAATCGCGACCACCGGCACGAAACATGAAACAGAACTCGGCAGCTATAACTATAACTGGCCTATAGACCCCTCTATACACTTAAGATTAAGATGAAAATAACACATTTGCACAAAGAATTGCAATTATAGTAAATTATTATATGTATATAATAATGAAGAAAAATCATGTGTCTTTCATGGAAAATACATCAGAAAACTATACTTATGTCTAGGGCGGTCATATAACACATAACACAAACCGATTACAAACCGGCCCGTCTGTTTGTTCTCTTGTCTTTGAAGGTTTTCTTCAGTCCAAAGACAATCACGTCGAAGAAACGGGGTGTGCATGATATTTGGGTTAATATCACTTTCAAACCATGTTGTTTAAAGAAAACATACGTAAACTTAACTACTTTACCTAAATCTTAGCAGAAAGTTTTTGGTAGATAATTGGGGATTTTGGCTACAAGTCATGGAGGCTGACATCTTGGCAAATTCCAGCCAATCAGAAGGCGCTAAAATCCTTCCTATGTTATACCGTTTGGGGAAAAAAATTTCGCGGCCCGGCCACAGCTAGTGAAGTGAATCTCATGTGAATCACACGTGTCCTCGCTATCTGGCTGCCTCTTCAGGCCATAATAAAAATAGTGTTTGTTTGCCCTCGCCCGATCGACCCGCCAAAAAGGGGCCGACTCAAAAAATTATATTGATCTTTCCCATTTTTTTTTTTACAAATTACAAATTACAAATACATTATATGTACCAAGCAAAACTGACATTCAACATAAAAGGTATCTCCACACAAGCACACCCGAGCATGTAGACACCATGCTGAATTTGTAAAAAGACCCCCCCTAAAAAAAAGCCTACCTACCTACCCAAACTTTTCAGCCTGGGTTGGGTGAGGACAAACAACGATTTTTTTTAATTGTGGCCTCAGTTATCTGCAGTATTTGCGCTGAGTGCCCTCACATGCTAGATTGTATAATCGTCGTGCCAGTGCATCAAACGTTGGCAACTTGGCACCCAACTGAATTACCCCGAAGCATACAGCTATTGAGTATAATACAAATCTGATTCTATAAGCTGAATATCTACGCGATAGCATTGAGGCGCAGAATTCTTATCGTAGTTGGATTGCAACCATTAGAAATGAGAGCTTAGATTATGATCGGTTGACAAGCGTGAATTTTAGTGATAGCTCTGTTGCTTCTGCGGACGAGGAGAATAAGATGGGAAAATTATTTCATAGAGATTTCCTTTCAGATTAACCGGATCTAGTGCTGCGTGTTGCCGGCATACCTACAGAACCAGGCACGCAGACGTCCAGAAATGAAAGTGTAGTGTAATATTTAAAAATTTGCGGAACCTTTTTCCTAAAAACATGCCACAAACAAACCGGAAATTTTGCCGGTTAGCATCCTAACATTCACAAATCGAAAGCAAACAGCGAAAACCGCCTTTTCTGTGACGTTAGCACGCGCTGAGATATCGAAAAGTACACACGTCTGCTTATTGAGTTAAGAGTACCAAATGCCGCGCTCGTGCGCTCCGGAAAGTTTTCGTTAGAATGCTGAAACCCCGAGAACAAATAGAAATCGAATAGCAACGGGTGGCAAACCCGAGAACAAATAGAACCGTTCGTGATAATCATTGAGATTGGACTAGAAGGAAATTGACGGTAGCACGAACGAGAATTCTGCTCATTAAAGAGAAATGGTCGAGCGTTTATGACATAACAGGCAGATACTGTTTTTGTTAGCGTGTAATACTATAGAGAGCGTGTGGAGAATCTCCGGGGTGGAGGGGGGAAGGGAAGCAACGTGGTGTGAGTAATTGTACCAAGTGGTGTACGCAATTGCACCAGGTGCGTAATGTGCGTAATTGTGCGGTACATACACCGAATGGTCACTGCCCAATCATCCACCGCGTATCTGTTGAGTTGAGTACAATGTCTAAAGACTGATGACTAAACATTGATAATTTTTTTCGAAGTTTTTCCTGTTAATATTTAAGTGGGAGAAGGCACTTTAATACATTATTTATAAAGGATATATTAGCATAACGGTAGATATTGGAAACATCTACAGCTCGTACAATACAACTGTGACAAAGCAAGTCCTTACAATGGCGCGACCACACCAATATCTGTCTAGCAATACTGTATACCATTTGCAAACCAATCGCAAATCGCCAATTCAAAGCTAAACGACGACTCTCGCGGTATTCTCATTATATGCGGAAGTGGCGACACCTGACGACACGATGACATTACAGACCGTCGTTAAAGCGTTTATGTTCTCATGGCTTCATCAAACGTATTATGACACGCGACCACAAAACAACAACAACAACAACAACAGCCACAACAACAACAACAACAACAACAACAACAACAACAACAACAACAACAACAACAGCCACAACAACAACAACAACAACAACAACAGAGAAGGCAGCAGTAACGTATCTTAGCATATATCCGCGAAACAACGCAAATTATACCACTAACGACACTGCCAGGTAAAGCAATCTAATCTTTATCACAGGTACGAAGCGGCGGCGGCGGCGGCGGCAGCGGCAGCAGCAGCGTCGTTGTGGTGATGATGAACAGCTGGACAGCGTGCGGCCGCATGCATTATTGAGAGCGAGGACGTCTCCAGGGGGACATCAGTGCCGCAGGCAATCTCCAGGCCGCCCCCGACAAATTATTGATGCGTCGGTGAACTCCGCCTACATAGAGAAGAACCAGCCAACCATCCAGACAGACAGCCATCTATCCAGCCAGGCAGCCTGCCATCCACCCACCCAGCCAACCATACAGGCAGACAGCCATCTATCCAGCAAGGCAGGCTGCCATTTACCCACCCAGCCAACCATCCAGGCAGCCATCTATACACCCAGCCAGCCAGCCAGACAGCCATCCAGGCAGCCATCTATACACCCAGCCAGCCAGCCAGACAGCCATCCAGGCAGCCATCCAGACAGCCATCTATCCACCCATCCAGCCAAGCATCCATCCATCCACCCAGCCAGCCAGCCAGCCAGCCAGCCCGCAAGCCAGCCAGCCAGCAAACCAGCCCGCCAGCCAGCCAGTCTGCCAGCCAGCCAGCCCGCCAGCCCGCGAGCCAGGCAGGCAGCCATCCAGGCAGACAGGCAGCCATCCAGGCAGACAGGCAGCCATCCAGGCAGGCAGCCATCCAGGCAGACAGGCAGCCATCCAGGCAGACAGGCAGCCATCCAGGCAGGCAACCAGCCATCCAGACAGACAGGCAGCCATCATTCCAGTGCAGCCATCCAGGCAACAGGCAAGCCATACCAGGCAGACAGGCAGCCATCCAGCAACAGCCACCATCCAAACAGCCGACACAGGCAGACAGTCAGCCATCCAGCGCAGACAGGCAGCCATTCACAGGCAGACAGCCATCAGCAAGACAGCAGCCTCCAAGACAGACCAGGCAGCCAGCCATCCAGGCAGACAGCCATCCAGCCATACAGGCAGACAGGCAGCCATCCAGGCAGACAGGCAGCCATCGCCAGGCAGGCATCTGCCCTCCAGGCAGACAGGCTCCAGCCATCCAGGCAGACAGGCCAGCATCCAAGCAGCAGCCATCCACGCAGACAGTCAGCCATCCAGGCAGACAGCAGCCCATCCAGGCAGACAGCTCATTCAGGCAGACACGGCAGCCATCAAGCAGAACAGCTACAGCCAAGCCACCATGCAGACAGCCCATCCAGCCATAGCAGGCACGACAGGTCAGCTCCAGGCCAGACAGCAGCCAATGCCAGGCAGGCAGCCCTCCAGCAGACAGCAGCCATCCAGAGCAGACACCAGCGCATCCAAGCAAAAATTCCAGCGCAGACCACAGCCAGGCATCCAGCAAAGCCATCCAGCAGACAGGCCAGCCATCCAAGCAGACCAGGCAGCAGCCATTCCAGGCATAGACAGGCAGCCATCCAGGCAGACAGCAACAACACACAGAGAACAAGGAGGATACAGGTAAGCTGTCGTTGGCAACGCACGACAGACGGCGCTGCGGTCACTGCCCGCGCTACCCGCCATGTTTGTGACTGCCCCCGCAGACTGCGGCAGCGTGATGTCACACACGCAGCAATCAGCTGAGTGTCAGTCTACCGCTTCGCGATAAACGCAGTAATCTGTAAGCGACGATATAATTTTTTCGCAATGAATGTGTTATGCCGCGTCGACGGCGTGCCAACACACTGCCTGTCAATGTACGTTAGCCTCTATATTATTAATGGCGGTTTTAGTAAATTATTTACGTGCTACACTACCACCAGCATCTGTCCCCCTGTTTGTATCCCTGCCCTATATATTCGTTATATATGACGTTATATATAGATTCGTTAGATAATAAAACGATAATAATATATAATGAAACGATACATATATACTTTATGGTTCACTTTACGTTAACTTTCCGTATATTCACAATGGAAGCGCAACAACTGGACTGGACAACAAATGGCAGCTTTGACTGCATATCGTAGTAGCTGAATATCACGTAAAATATCATACAGCTAATCTCTACGTGATCTTGTTTACAGCAACGATGACGTCACACTCAGACATCGGGACGTCGAAGATACCTATGAAGATTACTCGAATGATTTCAACGCCGTAAAAAAAACAATAAGGATTTTTGGTTCGTCGCAAAAGATTGAAAGACGAAGGTAAAGATTTACCAACGAAGGAGATGGCGCCACTGTCAACTATAGCAACCTTAACCGGCAAGCCTAACACTAGAGGAGGCAGCAGAGAGAATCCTCGAATCTTCCACCGGCAACACCAATAGACAACAAATGACATCGAAACGTCGTCCCAATCAGCTTCAGTCGACGCCGCGTATAGAAATGCGTCCGTAGACGCCTAAGTGCAAGGTAGGGGTAAGGCTAAGAACAACCTCACCCCGCAAGTTAAACCACAAAAATAAATTACAGTGATATCGTAAGTTAGTCTCGTCCAAGAAAATGCCCCGCCCTTCCCGCGACACCTATTTGCTATTTGCGATACGCATACGTTGTTTGTAAGTTGATATATACGTGCACGTTCCGCCAGGTTGCGACAGACCCAACGTTGGTTGCGTCATCTTAGCACAATTATCATGATCCTTGTTAGGGTAACGGATACGCGATTTCTACGATGTATACGCGATTGTTTATCTTGAGTTAATTTATATGCTTCACGAATGCTATATATAGTCAGCTGCGTCTGAGCTCTACTGGTCTCTATATGATAATATCTGCTGATAATATGTGACCTACGCGGAAAACTATATTCCATAGCTCACTCAACACATGCCACCGAGAGAGAACTATATTTCATAGCCGCTTTCACATTCGCATACCACGAGAAAACTGGCACGACCTACACATGGTGCTCGGAGTCGGTACTGTACAATATGAAAGGGATATGTGTATTGTATGAGGTGCACATGGTAGTTGGAGTGTTTAAGAAAATGCGGGATTATTGAGGTACTGTAGAACATTAGAGTGACCTCGTGAACAAGAAATTGGGTAGCTTTAGATGGTTTATTCCCGGTAGGCCTACTCCCATTTCGCCTATGGCAAAATTCCCATTTCGCCTACAGCAAAATTCCCAGTTGGCCTACACCCATTTTGCCTACTCCCAATTCGCCTATGCTCAAAATCTACCTCATTCCCATTTCGTCTACGATCGGTTTGTTCACTAAATAATCATTTATAAATAATAAAATATTGTTTTGATTGGAAGGAACCAGAAGAAATCATAGGTACAAATAATGAGAACACAACTTGACAAAAATAAAAAATACAGTAGCATAAAAATGAAACAATGGGAGTAGGCGAAATATGAATATTGTCGATTCTGAGAGTAGACGAAATGGGAGTAGGCGAAATGGGACGTAGGCGAAATGGGAGTAGGCTAACTGGGATGTTACCGCTTTAGATTACGAGTATAGAAAGTTGGCATAATGGTATTAAACCATAGCGGTGATTATAAAATGAGATTTGAGTCTATCCGGTTACATAACAAATATCAGGTAAGATTGATTATGGGTTTCATCAGCTTTACATGTGATATGTGTGATCTGTAATCTCTGTGACAGCATTCTTTTAAATTGTTGGAATTTGTAATAGGCTCACCTCGCTCAACTAGTTCCACAATTTTTTATAAACCATACCTGTAAGTTGAGAGGTTGTAACCATTTAACGACACGCGTGTAGTGCGTTTGTTTATGTATGATGGTGTGCGCATGCGTGTGCGTGCGTGTGTATGTGCGAGTGCGCGTGTGTATGAGTGTGCGCAAGTACGTTTATCTTTTGTGTACGTGGTACGCAAAAGGTAAGCTGCGACTAAGTAAGGTAATACTGCTTGACAGTTAAGCCTAGCGCAGACCTGCGATTTTTGGTTGCTCGTCGCTTCAACCTGCAGCCGCAAGCGATCGGTCGCACGCTTCACCATGTGTGTGTGCGCGCGCATGCAAGCGATTTCGAAGCAATTCTAGAGCAATTTGGGAGCGATTGGGAGCGACGATGTTTTATTTTCTTGCAACTCGTCGCAAGCGACCAGAATCACTATACGGGTTGCAGTTGCACGTTCCCGCAGATGTGGTGATTTCACAATTTTTTTTACAGCGATTCTAGAATCGCTGTCAAGTTGCATGAAAAAGTCGCAGGTCTGCATTAGTCTTTACGGAATTCACCGTTATATCTGTAAACTAGTGGATTCGCCTGATTGCATCAATCTTTTGATATTGGAACTTTTGATATTATTCTGTCTGTCTGTAAGTTGGAATTGTTGCATCATCGTGTCACTGATTGTAAGCTAGAACACTCATTGTCGTGTCACTGTCTATAAGCTAAAACATTCACCTGATTGTGTGGCTATATGTAAGGTAGGGCGCTTAGCTACACGTGGCAATGTCAAAGTCAATGTCAATGTCTATAAGTTTTGAATGTTCACGTTATTGTGTCGCTGTCTATAAATTAAGATGTTTATCATCCTGTGTCATTGTCTCTAATTTAATACGTTTTCCTTCATGCATAACTGTCTATAAGCGATTTCATTTGTCTGCGTCCTTCTGTAAGCTAAGACATTCAAGATTCTGCATCATTCTGTAAGCTAAGAATCCTTCTTGCGTCACTGTCTGTTAGATAGGACATATATTCTGCGCCACTGCCTGTAAGCTAGGGAATCCTTCCTGCGTCACTGTATGTAAGCTAACACATCCATACTGCGTCACTGCATGTAAGCTAGCACATCCATACTGCGGCACTGCATGTAAGCTAGCACATCCATACTGCGTCACTGTCTGTAAGCTAACACATCCATACTGTGTCACTGCATGTAAGCTAGCACATCCATACTGCGTCACTGTCTGTAAGCTAGCACATCCATACTGCGTCACTGTCTGTAAGCTAACACATCCATACTGCGTCACTGTATGTAAGCTAACACATCCATACTGCGTCACTGTATGTAAGCTAACACATCCATACTGCGTCACTGTATGTAAGCTAACACATCCATACTGTGTCACTGTCTGTAAGCTAACACATCCATA
>NW_014577170.1:205761-220802 GCF_000485595.1 Priapulus caudatus | reverse complement strand
ATCTTTCCCGTGTCAATGTCTCTATAAGTTGGAATGTAAAATGTTGCGCCTAATTTTACTCAATTATATTACCCTTACACTCCGTGACTGTGATAACGAATGCTATGTTCCACTTATTAATGTTGCTTGCTAGTGTTTGTGAACAATGTTGTGACAAATTTGTGACGGTTTACTTATGTTGTAATTATTTGCTGAAGGAATGCTGTCTCCTAGAATTACACCACTACCTGCTGTCTCGTATGCGTATATTTTGTCTATTGCGTATTGCCATCATAGGCAGCAGCAATCGTCATCATATGTGTTATCAAATTTATCATTACCATCTTCTTCTTCTTCATCATCATCATCATCATCATCATCACCACTACCACCATACTCATCACCATCATCATCATCATCATCATCATCATAATCATCATTATCATCACCACCATCATCATCATCATCATCATCATCAGCAGCAGCAGCATGGTCGTTGCACTATTACTGGCACACATAATATTGAATGTAATTGTCAAGTCACTGCTAATGTAGAAGATATAACACGAATAATATTTGCATGACGTTCTGTCCAAATTGTTTTCGTTGCTAGGTTATTCCCTTGTAACAACATTCATTACAAACAGTGCGTTATACATATTTACTTTAATAGGTATGTCAAATATGGCTAAATAAAACTCCAGTTCAGGCAGTATGTGCGTATGCAGTCAGTCACACAGTGGCTAAGTTACTCCACATCATGCCAATGTTTACCGCTCTACGCTTTCCTTCTATAATACACGGCGTCTATTACAGGGCCTACATATGTCTACTACACTAAATTTCAATCAAACAGGTAAACCAGGTAAAGCCGTGTGCCGGACCCCTATAATCGATGGGACGGAATTCACAGTCGTACCTTGCGCCTACTTCTCACACTAGAATTACACTCTACACTCGTAGCTATTCTTAAGTGTTTTCATAAGCTTAGCCAAGTCTTTTCTTACAAGATGTTAAGTACAAAACAGTGGTCGTCGTGGCTGATGTGTCTATCACATAAAACACCAGCTGAACAGTAGCGATGAAAAGATGTCACATATGAGTATACATACAAACGTAACGAAAAATAATGCAGTCGGCGAAAACCTTCCCACAGTCAAGATGGCCGCTCGCGAGCGGGACGTTCAAATTGATATGCAAAGTACGTATGAAAGAAATAACAGATATTACATGTAAAGGGAGGACAGCAATGTATGATACTATCCAATGTAGCAATCGGCTATTTCATGCAAAAGACGTGGTTTTTCTTAACAGTATATTGTCTGTGCATTACAACCTGAATTCCTACAAGAAGCAACGCATGGCATTTTTAAACTGTAGACAGTCCACGATAGAAGTTATTAACCTCGCTCTATCTTTAAAGGTAGTGCTTGATAATAGCTTGTACTGTTTACTGAAGAAATGTCAAATAATTATGCGGCAGCGGGAACGTTTCTCGTCGCGTTTCTAATTCATCCTGAAGTTCAAACAAAGAGCCGAGCGACATCTAGCGGCGGTGGGAAACCGAAAGTTATTTGCAGCGCGTAAAAGCTAGTACACAGCCTTGCAGCAGAGCAGTTTACAGTTAAATTGTGGCCTCTCCTCTCCTAGCAAAACCCAGATTGGCGTTGTCGGCCATATTTTGAACATGCACACGTGCACACACACGCGCATACACACACACGTACTCACACACACACGCACACGCGCATACACACACACACACACACGCGCGCACGTACGCACGCACGCGCGCATACACACACACACGCACGCACGTACTCACACGCGAACACACAAGCACGCACGCGCACACCACACACACACACACAACACGCGCGCGCAGCAGCACACACACACAGCCACGCACGCACGCCAGCGCACCAGCACGCACAGCACGCACCACGCAGCAAGCACGCACGCCAAGCGGCACGCGCGCGTGAACAGCAGCATAAAATAAGTGCACATACCGTATTAAGCACGGAATTCGCGCCGCTGCCGCGATATTATTGCGCTTATGCAATTTATAATAATCATCAAGAGGCTTAACTCGCGCACTTCAATTTCGCCGTTAATTCATTTCATCAGTCCGCTGACTCCCCGACCGAGCCACGCGCCTCGCACCGCATCAGCTGCTGCGGAAACATAACTAACTCGCTACGGAACAGCCATCGCCAATGTCACCGCCAGTGTCGCCGCAGCCATCGCCAACAGCAGCGCCAGTGTTGCCGCAGCCATCCCCAACATCACCGCCAGTGTCGCCGCAACCATCGCCAACACCACCGCCAGTGTCGCCACAGCCATCGCCAACACCACCGCCAGTGTCGCCGCAACCATCGCCAACACCACCGCCAGTGTCGCCGCAGCCATCTTACGCTTCATTCCCCTCTAACGCCGATCTCATTAAGCTAGTTCATTGTGAGCATTATCGCTCCTTTAGCAGGCGGCCAGCAACACTTTCCCGCTCTCACCGCGCTTACACGTCATCAGCTTCGTTAGCCGAAGCGACGGCGGCGTTGCTAATTGATAAAACGCAGACGTGAAAAGCCGCCGCCGAGCCGATGGGCGTCAGGATTCGATCGTTAACGGCCGCGGCTCAGGGAGGTGGGGGGCGTGATCCGATCACAGTACAGGGTAGTAATGCAGGAAAAGATAAAAGATGAAAAAGTTCTGCTAAAGTTCGTGCGACGTGCTTCCCTCGCCTAGTGCTACGCCTCAACTGATAGACGCCGGGTAGTTAGCAATGCCGGCCATGAGAAAGATGACAAAGTTCTACTACCGCTCGTCCGTTGTGCTGCATCAAGGTGCGTTCGCACGAAGCCCTTAACAGATGGATGAAAAATTTCGGGATTTGTTCGAGGAAAAAAAATGGTCGCGCTTCGCCTAATCTTCCCCGCTATCACTGGTTCTTTCTGCTGAACGTTGCTTGCTTATGCTACGGCGGGGAGGGGAGGTTTACAGCATCCGATACTGCGCACGTTTTAATGTTTGCGATGTTCGGTGTTTGCCGGCATTACGCGACATGCATTTCTAAAATCCAATTAGCATTCTCTCATTAAAAAAATTAGCACACGCTAATCACACAGGCACGAGTGTGTGTATTTGGCCCTACAATGCGCAGCCAAGCTTGAATATAAACTTATAAAAGTGCTAAAACTTGGAGAAGGCCTACTAGAAGCACTACATCAACAATTTTGTAGTATTTGGTAGGAAGATTATCATCAACATCTCGTCTTACAAATATCATGTGTAACAGTTATATTAGACCTATATAATATTACAACGCAAATTAATGAGTAAACTAAAGTCCGCCTTCAAGAGCTCATGAAAAGTCGATCACATAAGCAGGCAGCTTTATGTGTCACAAGTATGAATACATGTGTTTCTGATCGAAATCTTCCAGCAGATGGCACCACAATAGTCTGTCTTGCGATTCTGAGCTATTGCGAGTATTAAAGATGTGATCGCGACTCGAATGTACTTTTACTACGTTTTAACTGTTTGTTAACGTAAATGGATGAGATTTCCAGTAAACCGTGCTTTCGTAAACACAGAGCGCCGATAACACAATAGTCCTTTCAGCGTCGAATCAACGCGGTATACGATTCCATCGAAACTATGCAGTGTACCACGCGGCCAACAACTTGCAATGCTGACCATTTTCTCAATATTGTCTCCATTGCGAATGGTGCGCACCGACCCACATAGGCACCACGTTAACTTACAAAACACATCTAGGAAACGCACTGTTCAGTACCCTACAACTGGCTAAGCCGCCAGCAATATCAACAACCGGCAACAAGCCATCCTGCATAGAACGTCGTATCGAGATCAGGCCACTATAAACTAGACTCAAGTCGACCTGGCCTAACGACTGGAAGACACTGCCAGGCGGCAGTGTTGCACGTAGAAATATAACTCCACGGGTAATGCAACCTCGTGTGATCCACTGTGTCGGCAGGTTTATTTGGCATACGTCCGCTGCCCTGGCCCATGAGGGGATACACGAATAACAGTGCCACGGGAACACGTTGTTAACGCTACCAAGGGCACCATTTACGTTGCCCTGCACACATCTCTAGCGTTGTCGATGGAACGTTTCTAACGTTAACGTGGTGGACACATCCAAACGTTTCCATGGAGACACCACCACCAACGATGCCACGAACATGATATCACTGACATTGCCACAATTAACGCTGTCATTGACACATCACTAACGTTGCCATGGACACATCGCTAACGTTGCCATGGACGCACCACTAACGTTGCCATGGACACAACACTAAGGCTGTCTTACCGCTAGAGACACCATCGACGCCCCGTGAGACACGGAGTCCAGCTCACCCCCAACTACACGCAGTCGACGACTCGAACACATGCAGTTGTCACATCACCTTGACAATTCGCGACAGTTGACCCAACGAACAACAGTGTCCGTCGCACGTACGTCATCCCGTCGCCTTGACGATTCGCGGCAGTCGAACCCACGAACAACATCGCCACGTCGTCGCCGTCCTTGCCTTGCGCATCCCGAGTCGTCCGTGTACTGTGCGTGCGTGTGTCACACGACAGGGAAATAGCCCCTGTGGTGCCTCGCGTACCACTCCACTAACAGCTTTCTTACCTGCTTCTCCGTCATAGTGGTTGGCTTCGGTCGAGGCGGCCGGCTCGTGGGACCCGCCTCTCTCGCCACCTCAATATCCTCCAACATCTGAGCTAGCCGCTGCGAGTCGAGCTTTCCCTGAAAGTGAAAGAAACGCCGCGATGTCGTTAACATGCTCTTCGTCATCCGCAGTGTCGTATATACCACAGATTTTTTCGTTATGATTTGGTTACGATTTGGTTTACGTTTTGGTTTACGATTTGATTACGATTTCGTTACGATTTGATTATGATTTGATTACGATTTGATTATGATTTGATTACGATTTGATTACGATTTCGTTACGATTTGATTATGATTTGATTACGATTTGATTATGATTTGATTATGATTTGATTCACTCGTTTTGGTTAAAATAACTGCATACACCAACGAACGACTAGACATTACGACTGCTTAAATTGTCGTTTTGGTATGTATGTTTTAAGTAATGGTATTTATGCGTTCAGGTTAAATGCGCATGTTGTATTCCTGAGGCCATGCCATAAACATAAACATTAAACGACCCATTGACAAAAGGTCGTAATATTAACCATGGCTGCAACTATTTACATATGCTGTAACTGGACTAATCATATATCACATAGCTACGATGTTTCTGATAATGGCAAGGGGGAATTTTAGGAGGGATAACTCATTTCCTGTGTCCCAGATGAAAATTTTTTCCCTCCAGTTCCGTGTCAAATGAAATCGCAATTCAGGGCATTCCACACGACAGCTGACTTCTATTCCCAAATCACCAAAAGTTTATCCGGTATTCCTCAGTTCCCAGATAATTAATAAGATCCAATCCCGCATCGTGAATATCAACCACTCCCCCCAACCCCACTCTTACCGGGCCCACCCCTCATGCTAACCTGCTTGCTTGTCGTGCTCCCCTTTTTCTCATCCTCTGTATCGTATACCATGCAGAGCCGTAGGCTAAGAAAATTCCTAAGGGAGGCAGTGACGGATCCGGGATTTCAAGGAGGGGGTGAGAAACATATGTGGGGGGTCTGGGAGTCTCCGCTGAAATTTAAAGATGTAGATGCGTAGGAGATTGAGCGTTGAGGACTTTTGGTAAATGTACGCCTTGTTCTTGACTACGACTTCTCTTTTAGTAGAACATTTTTTTTTTGTTTGTTTGTTCCAAAATCTAGGGGGAGGGTAGCTGCCCCCTTGCCCCCCCCCCCCCGCAGGCTTACAGCCCTGTCACGGCTTAGCTATTTGGTTTGATTTGATTCACTGTGTTGGTTACAAATATCTGACAGTGGGTAAGCTACGACCCCCGGGTGTTGAGTTAATATCTGCACTTTTACTCACTTACGAGCGTCGCGTGTTGGTTTCAATGATCTGAATTTGGATCACTTACGACGCGTAGTTGGTTCATTGTGACACTGACTACACCTACGAACGTCGTGTTGGTTACAATATCTGACACTGACTACACCTACAAGGGACTCTCGCCTCACTGCTCCGTGTTGTCTCAAAAGGAAGTGGCTTGGCGACGCCGATACGCACGACGCCCTTTGGCGCCCCCCTTGAGGGCTTGCACGGCTTCGTCTAGACTGGCGTTCTCGAGGTTTGCGTCGTTGACGTAGAGTAACCGGTCGCCGGGCACGAGGGCCCCGGGCCATTCCTGCTGGAGCGGATCCACAGCATCGAGGGGAGTGTATCATATCCGTTTCTCGGGTTCAATGGGTCCTGCGGGCAGGAGTAAGTACCGACACCGTAATCAGACTCATGAGGATGACCGACTCACCATCTCAACAGATCAAAAAGTCTCGCTCATATTCCGCGACATTAGCGTACCAGACTGGGTTACAGATAGCATGCAGTTAGCGTACCAGATACTGACGATGAAAACTATATGTATAGTGGTTTATGTTGAGTAAAAGCAATTGCCAACAGAGTGTGGAACCTGTAGCCAACTGCAAGGCGAGTCAGTGCAATGCTTCGTGGCTACCTAACTACACCTGCTCATATATTATATTAGCATTTGCTGCTTACCTAGTACAATAGTACCTATAGAGTTGCTTACCTTGAAGGATAGCGATTAGACAATGACTTATCTGTAGTGAAGGATAGAGATCGGGACAATGACTCACCTGGTAGCCAAGGATGCTGAACCTTACCTGGTAGTCGAGGATGCTGAACCTTACCTGGTATTCGAGGATGCTGAAGCTTACATGGTAGTCAAGGATGCTGAATCTTACCTGGTAGTCGAGGATGCTGAACCTTACCTGGTAGTCGAGGATGCTGAACCTTACCTGGTAGTCGATGGATGCTGAACTTACCTGGTAGTAGGGATGCTAAAGTTACCTGGTGTCGAGGGATGCTGGTAACCTTATGGTAGTCGGGTGCTGAACTTACCTGGTAGTCGAGGATGCTGAACCTTACTTGGTAGTCGTGGATGCTGGACCTTACCTGGTAGTCGAGGATGCTGAACTTTACCTGGTAGTCGAGGATGCTGAACCTTACTTGGTAGTCGAGGATGCTAAACTTTACCTGGTAGTCGAGGATGCTGAAGCCTAGTCCTCACTCTCCCTTTATCAGACAATGACTTGCCTGGTAGTCGAGGATAGTGATTAGCTTTCTTGGTAGTCGAGGATGCTGAAGCTTACCTGGTAGTCGAGGATGCTGAAGCCTAGTCCTCGCTCTCCCTTGATCAGCTCGATGAACTCCGGCTCCAGACTCCACATCGCGATGCCGTGGATCGTCTCCAACGATCGCGACTTCGTCTTCGAAAACAAGGCCTCTTCTGGTTTCGGGTGGGCCAGCGAGCCGTCCGACTTGGCTTTCACTAACCTGAAGCGATGACGGATCGTCAGCGCGTGCCGCAGCACAACACGAAACACGTAAATTCCCGAATCGAAGACAAATGCGCAGGAATTTGAACGTAATTGATGAGACAAGGTGGCCGGGAATTGTCGAACCGCAAATTCCCGCGTTGCATGTGAATGCACGAGAACGCAAACGTTCGTGTTGAAGGTCGAACGTCATTGATGAAGGTCAGAGTGCCGTGTCGCGGGGGGAAGGTCATTGAGAGGGCACGCGTAGAGGCGAGAGATTCGTTCAAAACACGCAGGCTCGGAAAAATTATAACGACTACGTGCGAGAAAACTCGAACCACGGCGACGTGCTTCAGCGCATGCTAATATTCTCATGGGAGAGAAACATTTTCAAGGCAAACGGTCAGTGACGATTGGACACGTAAGATTTGCTAACACCCGCATATTAAATTCTGATGTGTGAACCAACGTGCAATGAGAACACGATTTTCATTTCTCCGGGTTTCCAAGGACACTCAATAGCAGGCAAATGCGACCTTCAGTCAACGTTATCATGCTTCTCACCCAACCCTCGCAACACGTCAGCCCGACTAGAAAAAAAAAACAAGCGAACATCGCACCTTTCGGCCACCGACACATCTTGAAGACTGCTGCTCTGCACCTTGTTCAGTCCGCCACCAGGCGGCGCTGCCGGCGAGACGGAAGGCGACTGCGCAGCGGCGGGCGACGCGCGGGTGGTGCCGATGAGGATGCTGGTGTCGGGGTGTGCGTCGCGGCTACGCGCGCACACCATGCGAACGTTCATCGGTAGTTCCTTCAGCACCGACACGACCTCGACGTGGTTCTTACCCAGCAACTGTCGACTGTTCACCTGAGAGAGAAACGCAGCGTCGTTAGAAACCGTACGCAGGAGGCTGACAGCATGCGATGCTGCAAGCAGTGCAATGCAACACAATGCAATGAAATGTTGCAAGCAATGCAATGAAATGTTGCAAGCAATGCAATGAAATGTTGCAAGCAATTATTAATGCAATGAAATGTCACAAGCAATGCAATGCAATGCAATGTTGCAAGCAATGCAATGCAATGCAATGCTGCAAGCAATGCAATGCAATGCAATGCAATGCAATGCAATGCAAGCAGCAAGCAGCAAATGCACTGATGATTCAAGCCCCTGCGTGCAGAGAAATGTTCGTGTTACACTGCATGTACTATATATTACAGTCAAAGTGTACATGTAAAGGTCACTCAAGGAAACCCCCCAAAAGTGTCCGTTACAGACAGCAGTCTATTCCATCGATATGGCTATACTGTACAGAGTGAGTAACTGCAACCCAAGGGACATGCCAATTTGCCAAGTACATGGTTGATAGGCAGGTGGCTATTCTATAAAAATGTCCACTAACACAGCTGTAATTGCTTACAGAACAATACATCAATTACATACTGGACTTCTGCTGTCCCAGGCTGATCCCAGCAGAAACCTGTTACAAATTAGTCTCAAGGCGGGAAAAAAATTCTACAAAACCTCGATAGCAAGTGAACTGTAATCCGGCTTTTCGACTCATCGACCGTGCGAGTGGGAACTAGAGCAAACCAATTAAGCCCTGCACCCAGCGAGTTCTCTTAAATGATCGGACTACGTTAGCGTTACTCTAGACAGTTGCTGGTACTCGAGCAATAACAGTAATTATCCTAGAAGTGGGGAGAACACGAGAGAGAGAGAGAGAGAGAGAGAGAGAGAGAACGCGCGCGCATCCTATACAGGCTGCATTCGATTAAAGCAGTGGTTCTTAACCTGGGGTTCGGCGGAGGTCCTCCGAAACGCATTAAAATTTTGCTAGAATTTGCTAGAATTTTTATTTTTTGTTTATTCTTTGCACGCTTTCCAAATATAGTCTTGAATGTTGATGCAATATGTTTTATTTTTGGATTAATTAAAATTGATTAAAATTGTTTTGTTTTTGTCAAATTTGACAGGTTCGGCGAGTGAGCAGTGGGTTACGTTAGGGTTCGGCGCCTCTAAAAAGGTTAAGAACCACTGGTCTAAAGTGTGCGGCAATGCTTATTTCTGCCGTCGGTTCTAACCGCACACGCCCACACACGTACGCACACACCCCATTCAAGCACACGCGCAGGCACGCACACGTGCGTGCACACGCGTAGTCGCACTAGCATGTAACATTCATAAACTACTAACAAACATTATGCCGCTTCAACGATGCCAGCTCTCATCGCCCATCAATATTTCATATCTGCGGGACCCAGAGAGCCAGTACCTTAACTCTGCAAAAGGAACTAGACTGCAGCCTACCTATTGGATGGCGTTCCATATCGTAGAATGCCCCCCACCCCACCCCATCCCATCATAAACACAGCGAGGGTGTTTATTTTGTGATGTATATATTGCCATCGCTGTAAGGCATATTCAGGACTTTCATCTTATTCGATTAATATCGTTTAAATGGTACGCACGCACATACCCACACACGCACGCACACACGCACGCACGCACGCACGCACGCACGCACGCACGCATGATTACAACAAGCCACCAGTAGCTAAGCCATACGCGGTTCAAGCTCGTGTAACATCTCAATTATAACCGCAGCGATGGTGTTTATGTCGTTATATATTTTATGTCGAAACGGGGACTAAAGAAACAACGGTTCCACTTCATATAATTATATATATATATATATTATATGATCGTCTGCTAGCAGTATATGTACCTCTAGCAGTTCGTCTCCACTCCTCAGCTTGCCGTTGGCTCCGACAGGGCCGTCAGGCAGGATTGACCTGATGTAGTGATGCGGTCGCATCTCCTTGCCATCCTCAACGTCCACAGTCCCCTCCAGGCTGATGCCCAGACCGCCCCCCTCACGGAACTTTGAAAGCTGCGCCACCTATAGGCAGATATCGCAGTTAAAATCACGATTGGGTAAGGTGAATTGCGTTGTGATCATGCTTATGGTGATATCAAATGCATGCATGTTAAATAATCATTATAAGTGCATCGATCTCGCCGAGTTCCTAGGTTGATTGCATTCAACTACCTTGCTAAATAGAGAGACACAGACACGCCTATAACGCCAACCACTGACAGAGATACTTACACAATCATCATTGCATTCCACCCACATCATTACCACCACCACCACCATCCACTGCCAACCCTCCAGTCTGCCATTGCCACCACCCAAACACCACTCTTATTACCTCTACTAGTACTTATACCAGCACCATTCCTAGCAGCACCACAAATACTGGTACCACACACTTAGTACCAGTACTATTAACAATACCACTACTACTACTACTACCACTACTAACACTACCATTATCACTAGCGGTTGCAACTTTAGCTATCCACACATACCACAATTTCGTAGTCTCTGCCGAGCACCTTGTCCCACTTGGCACGTAGAACATTCATGGCATCTTCATCCAACTCTACCCCTACAAAATATACAATAACATCAATGAAAAAATGATAAATGAAACATTTAGCTACCATGCACGATAACGGTTAGCTTATGCTCTACACCCGTACGCAATTATTGCAGTGATTACAATTAAACTACCTGTACTTACTTCGACTTTACTAGCGGATTTAACCAGATTAATACACAGACAATAAATTCGGCTCCAACCACCATTCACGTTTATTGACAAGAGACCGTGCAATCTGCTACTGCGGCTCATAGGGTCTATGTCCCCCAGGGTACTGCCAGAACGTACCCTGGGTATGGTCCGGTATACCGGAACGTACCCTGGTAACTATTTGATATGGTTAGGGTTAGGGTTAGGGTTACGGTTAGGGTTAAGGTTAGGGAGTAGGCGTAGGCGACTCCCTAGACTCGTTAGTGGAGTAGGCGAGGTATGGTCCGGCATATTAGATAGTACCAGGGTACGTTCCGGTATACCGGACCGTACCCAGGATACGTTCCGGCAGTACCCTGGGGGACATATAGACCCTCTCAGCGCTACTGCGCATACGTTTCTGTTTCGTATTCGTGTTATGGTTACGTTTTAGCAGATCTCAGGGTTATACACTACACTACCCATTATTAAAACCCCATGGAATAGAAAATATGTAGATATTTACAGCGCAATCAAAAGACCCTGTTAAGTTTATCGGTACTTTTGCAATATAGAATACATTAAGGATCGTTCTAGTTTTACGAGATTGATTACTTTATTATAGGTTCTGTAATTACTATTGATTATTCATGTGAACTAATCGGTGTAAACCTATATGAGTTGGATATATAACTGACCATAGTCTGTCGTGTCGTATTCACTGCTCTCTTGAATGTGGATATCTTCAAGGTCAACAATGCGATGAGAGGGCGAGGGCGTGTCCACATAGTGGGTCTGGATCTGCGTCGCCATGTCTTCCGATTTTACTCCTTCTTCTCCATTAGCTGAAACACGCGCAGATTTGAAACACGCAGATTTAAACTTTTCCGACATTTCTCAGAGTTTTCTGTCAGCGCAAATACGACCGAAGTTAATCTCTTCTGATCCCATTTCATCTTCTCGTTCAGTATGAATGCACGCAAATCTAACTTCTGATCTTAAGATCTTACTGTCTTCTCCATCAAATAAAACAGACACAAGTATGATCCACGTAGCGAAACGCAATAAGGGAAAAATATAATGGATTTTTTGCATTACCTGATGTTACCTTTGTATATATACGTATTAACTACACCAATGAATTACTTTCTTTTTATTACTCGAGTGCAATTTGATTTCTCAAAGGAACTATTCTATGATACATAAGGAAGCTATACGAAATGCTAAAATACTAAACTACTAACTGCCAAATACACACCGTTACTCACTACCTACCGATGGTACATTGTCAAATTATTTATATATCTATATTTTCATTTACATTCCGACACATATATAATACAAACTGCATTATTACTTATATGTAAAATACATCACGTTTAAGACCGTTCAGTAGCTGTAACGACCATCACAGACAGATCACCCTACTTATTATAGCTTGTGCGAATGCTTTAAATAGGCATTAAACAGAACTCATCCACTCATTCATGGCAAGCCTCAATCCCACCCATCTAAATGCGGCCGATCCCACCCATCTAAATGCAGCCGATCCTCAACCACTCCCACTGCCTCCCTCTCTATACACTGACGACATGTCTGAGTACCCTCCCGCCACTATCCCTTCCTCTCTGTATGCATTAGCCATATTCCACCAGCAACCATCAATACTCTAGAGGACGTGCAATGAAGCTTAATTAACATGGCCATCAATCATCTGCACTCTATCGGTTCTCATCGATACTTGGACGTAGATTCCAGACAATTCTATCGCGTACCTCTGCGCGTGGAGGACATTTGCACGACCGCTGTGTATGGTCGGCCATACACATTGGTAAAAATAATTTACCCGCGGTTAATGTGTAACAAGGCCTTTGATTGGGTAAATGACCAAATAATTTTGCCACAATTAAATTATTTCTACTGCTGTAAAAATAATTTATCCGTAGTTAAATTATGTGTAACAAGCGCCATAATTTAACCGCATTATTTCTGAGTATGATGGCCAACCATCCCCGTTGTCGTCTGCTACTCACCGGGTAGGCCTACATGTTGTAGTAGCATATGTTATATATACATGTCGTATTCTGCACATGGAGGACATTTCCAACATGGCCGCCGTGCTCAGCTTACCGAGTACATGTTGTAGCTGCTCGTACTTCTCTCCACGCAGGTACCTGGCGAGCGTCAGCGTGACCACCTGCCCGGTGTTCCGCAACACCTCTACCGCCTGATGGTTGTTGAAGCCTCTCAGACTCTCATCGTCCACCTGCAAATAAAGGACCGCAGCACGTTAACGATCAGATATAGAGATATAAAGATTAATTCGAGATTATAGTAGGCCTATATCTATATGTAATCTTAGGTCACGCGCTTCACCGACGTTCCCGTGTGTGACAACAAGGCACATCTCAAGTCACAAGTCAATCAAGTGACTATATATAACTGACTATATAATAACTGACAATACTGACTATATAATAACTAATGACTGCTCTATATAAAATAGATATAGATATCTATATTATGACGCTACTGCTATAATGTTATGATGTCATTTCGTCATGCGAAATATAGAGAATGTAAAGGGTGGACACACTAGGCGATTTTTCAGGCGACTGAGTCGCCGGCGAATGAGTCGCGCGACTGAGAGTGGACACACTAGGCGAATATCAGCGCGATTCATCGGCGATTTTTCTCCCGCTGCAACACTAAAACACTCGCGTCACCTAGATTGATAGTCACATGATTGAAAATGGCACCGTTTGATTGGCTCATGAATTGTACAATCGGGCGACTCATTCGCCGACCCGGACACACTAGGCGACTGAAGTGCGATTGATTAAAAAGTCGCGCGGTAATATCAAAACGTTCTGATCGATGCGATCGAATCGGGCGACTAAATCGGTGCTGCAAATCGGCGGCGACTGACTGACTGGACACATTAGGCAATTTTCACCGGCGATTGAGTCGCCCGACTGAGCCGCCGGTAAAAATCGCCTAGTGTGTCCGGCCCTTAAATGGTACTTGCAGCAAGCAGCCAATCCAGCCTTGAATGAAATATTCAAGACAACATACTAGTTACAGCTAACATGCGCAGACAACAAAGTATTATCCATTCCTTTCATGTTAGCAGTTTTACTGGTACGAAGAAGCTTTTAGGGAATAATCTGATAATATATAAGCCGATGATGACATGGCATACAAATATTTATGAAGTGACGGATAAACAAATATTCGTCTGTGCTTTGATGCTGAAAACATGGATCAACCTGACGTAAGCATATTAAATATTTAAGAAATTGACTCAGTTTTCTTGGTTGTTTATAATCATGTGCATAATCTGTAAGCACGAAATATTTTATAATTATTTAATATAATATAAATATAATATAATTATATAAGACCTTTTCAATGTTAAATGTAGTAGTGCTCATTATAATTTACAATGAACTTGGTATTTTGAAGTATAGAACGTGAGTATTTTTGTGTAAAAATACTGTAATTATGAACGCATTAAGGTTTCAAATGAATTTTTACATATATTGTATATGCTGATATGCTGACAGCTCATTATAAATACGTTATAATTATTCCCACAGTGAGTCACCAAATTTGCAATTAACTTCTGAATTTTAAACACGTCAATACATCTAAACGCATATGTTAAATATTGCACAGAATGTTAGTACATGCACGCACGCACGCACGCACGCAGGCGCGCACACACGCACGCACGCACGCACGCAGGCGCGCACACACGCGCACGCGGTTTTTATCGGTGATGCTATACATGTGGCCGTGTGTGCGCGCGTGCGTGCGTGTGTGCGTGCGTGCGTGCGTGCGTGAGTATGTGTCTATATGCTACTTCAAGTGTTTTTCCAACCGGCTTCTCATTAATTTTGTTAGCAATCTCGCTGCCATGTTCTACTAAACAGCAGCAACCATAACAGTACATCTAAGATATATATATATATATATATATATATATATATATATATATATAT
>NW_014577170.1:197505-202397 GCF_000485595.1 Priapulus caudatus | reverse complement strand
ATAACCGCTGAGCCTACACAACGAACAATAACATGATAACAATGGATCTATGGACCGTCGGGTCTATAGAGAACGGTTTCTTATACACCCGACCGTCGGGCCAATAATCACTTCCAGCGGCGAGTGCGAGAGTTGATCACGTGTCGCACATGCTCGCGCGCGCAGTTCGCGACTCTGTCAACAGTGTAGCCAACACCATGCTTGCGGTCCCGTGTGACGCGGCCACGGAGAACCCTAGTCACACGACGAGCGACAGCGAAGGTGTGTCAATAAACAATATGTCGTATAATCGTCGGTGGCAGGTCGAAGCTCACGCGGTGACGTCATCAAAGATGGCGCCGCTGAACTTTCGGTTAGGGGGTAGCTATGCTTAAATAACACGTTAAATAACATTTATTATTATTATTATTATTATTATTATTATAAACACTACGGTGGCGCCGCGACTCTTGCAGCGGCAAGATGCGCGCATCATCGTCGGCCTGTTCTACGACGAGACGGCGACGCGTGTCTTCTGCGAGGTATACAGGAACGACCTGTACGGCAAGAAATACGTCTGGTTCATCCTCGGCTGGTACGAAAACGACTGGTACACGAAGGTAAGCCCGCCTCCACGGGGCTTTCCCACTGTTACAGTTACCGTTACAGCCCTATCACTGTTACTCCTGTGGAGGACTTAACTTGTTAACACTGTTACTTCTGGACTGTAACATCTCATCGTTGTCCATGTAGCTTTGCTATCGTTACAGTTCCTTGTTTTGCATGAAGTATATTCGTTATGCATGAGGTCGTGGAGGTTCACTCGTCCGACATGCGGTGACAGTTGACCTATCCGCCTGAGTGATTGACAGGTAGCTGTTAGCCAATCGGCGTTGTGATATGGGTGTTCAAAAAACGCAGATTAGCAACGAAGTGTCGCAAAGTTGAGAATTCTGCGGGTCCGCATGAAAACCGCGTATGAACTCGGTTTGATGCACCTAGTAACAATATCCAAGGTGGAAGTGGTTATATCCTGCTCAGACGGATGAGTTAATTAAAATACATACATCACTACAGTATTACATACAGTATTACACATACATATTAAAATAATGCAAAGGTTTCATTATCTACGTGTCTGCGTTGTTCAGATGTACGTCTGCCCTGTCTAATAATCGATTTTTAGTCAATCTAGTCAGTATCGTTTTAGTCCAGTATGTTTTAAACAATCTCAGTACGTTATCTCAGTACAGCTTGACAAAGACAGCGGATCGGCTGCCGAAACTGTCTCCGCAGTAAATAAATTATCTCGAAATTAAAAGTTCTCCTACTCGTAGCGTGTATGCACCTACCCTAGAACTCGGTTCGACTGTGACAATGGCGATTAATGGTCAGAGCGCGCTCCGCGTCTCAGGGTATCTAGCTGTCTGTAGCGGATGCTGTGCACGTCACTCGGTGACGTGATTACGTCACTGACATCGTGATAGTCATCACCGTCAGGTGCCAGCAGTTAATCTACACGTGTAATCTCGACACGTTCAGACGAAATTCACTTTCTCTCTCTGATACATCATGTCTCTCTATGTGATCCGTCTATGTGCTATTCGCTGTTACGAACAACTCAACTCGTTTCCACACTGATTATCGACTGATAAATTTAGCAATAGTTTTAGAGAGATTGATTCGCTCCGTGGTCGTCATTATTGCTATCGCTGCTTCTGGGTTATCGCCATCGTTAGAGAACGATACAGTTAGCCGGCTGCGTGGTGGTGAATCGAAACTATAGCGGTGCATATAATAGCGGGTGCGTTCGGTAAAATTTCACTCGTGTTTTAAACGAATATATGCGCGCTGTAACTGTTACAGGTCGTTAGCCATGCATAGAGGCACGCACTCGAACAGACGGAATTCAATAGTGAAGGCGATTAATTGCGTCGGCAAATTCATGCGCGGAGAATTGAATAGTTCTGTGTCAGAGCTCGCACCGTTCTTCACGGTTTACCACTATAAAATTAATGACGGCCATTTTTGAACAACAAATTGGCGCTAATATAATCCCTTTAAAAGGGCACATTTCGTTGTGTGCACTTCTTATTTTAATTAGTACCTGTCATTGTACACGATAAAATTTAGAGTGGCCATCTTGAACAAATTGGCGCCAATCCATTTAAAAGGTAATTTTGTTGGGTCTACCTCTTATTCGAATTAGTACCTACCTGTCATGGTACACACTAAAATTTAGAGTGGCCATCTTGAACAGATCGGCGCCAATCCAGTCTAACAAGGTGAATCCCGTTGGGATCCACTTCATATTTTATTTAGCACTTGTCATGGCACGTACGCGCGTGTTTGCTGTTTTTATCACGATTTGTTAAGAGGCTCGTCTACTACAAGCCTAATAATAATAAATTACTGCTGCTCCCGCTCCCGCTGCTGCTGCCGCCGCCGCCGCCGCTGCTGCTCCCGCTGCTGCCGCCGCCGCCGCCGCCGCCGCCGCTGGTCCCGCTGCTGCCGCCGCTGCTGCTGCTGCTGCTGCTGCTCTCGCTGCTGCCGCCGCCGCCGCCGCTGCTGCTGCTGCTACTGCTGCCGCCGCTGTTGTTGCTGCGACTACTGCTAATACACATGTGTTCGTGCTACTACTACTATCGGTGCTGCTGCTGCTGCTGCTGCTGCTGCTGCTGCTGCTGCTGTTGCTGCCGCCGCTGTTGCTGCTGCGACTACTGCTAATACACATGTGTTCGTGCTACTACTACTATCTGTGCTGCTGTGTTTCAGACCGTGGAGGATCTTGAACATAGACTGAAGGAAGCGCACATGGAGATCGGCACCCGACAGAGCTTCGTCTCTGATCCCACAGACGCCGTGAAGAATCTAAAGGTATCCGCTTCAAACTTCGCTTTTCTAGCTCATTAAGAAATGTAATTATATTTAATAATAGTGAGTTCACTCATTACTTTACTAATTACTCGATATTAGGCGGTTTCCCTCATGATTAACCCGCGGTCGATGCTTAGTCCCGTTTACAAATCGGATGCTACAATCAGTTTAGTTATTTTATTAGTGCGTGCGTGTGTGCGCGTGTGTGTGTGTGTGTGTGTGTGTGTGCGTGCGTGTGCGTGCGTGTGTGCGTGTGTGCGTGCGTATGCGTGCGTTCGTGCGTGCGTGTGTGTGTGTACGCGCGCGCGCGAATGTGTGTATGGGGGGTTGCTGCTGCTGCTACTACTACTGCTGCGAGTGCATGGTCTAGATTTTATCGCACAGCGGCACTGTTTGGCATTACATTACAAAACATGTGCGCCACACTGCGCTCTCTCAACCACGAACGATTATCTGATGAAGACAGATCGGGTGTGTGTGTGTGTGTGAAGGCATGCGTCCTTGAAGCGAGACTCTCAAGTTCATCGCTCTGGCCAATAATCACTCGCCGGGTCTGTAGGGGGAATTCCCTCATTAAACATGCAAACCAAAGCGTGTGTGTGTGTGTGTGTGAGAGAGAGAGAGAGAGAGAGAGAGAGAGAGAGAGAGAGAGAGCGTGCGTTGCGTGTGTGTGTGTGTGTGTGTGTGTGTGTGTGTGTGTTGTGTGTGTGCGGGCGCGTGTGCGTGTGTGTGTGTGTGTGTGCGTGTGTGTGTGTGTGTGTGTGTGTGCGTGGCGTGTGTGTGTGTGTATGTGGGTGTGTGTGTGTGTGTGTGTAGGGGGGGGGGGGGACGTGGTGTGGGGTGTGTGTGTGTTGTGTGGTGTTGTGATTGTTGTGTGTGTGTGTGTGTGTGTCTGTGTGTGTGTGTGTGTGTGGTGTGTGTGTGTGTGTGTGTGTGATGTGTGTGTGTGTGTGTCTTCTTGCATTATCATTATTTATAGCATAAAAAGTCATAATAATTATTAAATAAAAGTTTATTATTATTAGTTATTATTAATTATTATTTATAAAATCACTAGCTGGGCCGCGACTCTTGCAGGCGGCAAAGATGGCGGCAATCATCGTCGCGCTGTTTACCACGAAGAACTGTGCACGCGTGGTCTTCTTGCGAGGTAATACAGGAAACGACGCTGTTAAGTGCAAAGAATTAGGTCTGGTTCTCTCGCTGGTACGAAAACGTACTGGTAAGCGAGGTAAGGCCGCTACCGGGCTTTCCCACTGTTACAGTTACTGTGGTACACGCCTACAGCAGGAACTCTGTTAACACTGTTACTTCTGGACTGTAACATCTCATGCGTTGTCATGAGGCTTTGTATCGTTAAGGTTTCCTTGTTTGCATGAAGTATATTCGTTATGCATGAGGTCGTGGAGGTTCACTCGCCGCGTGCGTGCGACAGGTGGTGACAGTTGACGCTATTCCCGCCCTTTGAAGTACTTGACAGCGTAGCTCGTAGCCAATCGGCGTTGTGCATATGGGTGTTCAAAAACGGCAGATTAGCAACGAATGTGTCGCCAAGTTGAAGACCTTACTGCGGGTCCGCATTGAAAACCCGCGTATGAAGCTCGGTTTGATGCACCTAGTAACAATATCCAAGGTGATGTGGCTTATATCCGCTCAGAGAGAGTTACATTTAACATACATAATCACTAACAGTATTACATACCAGTATTTACACATACATATTAAAATTAATCAAAGGTTTCATTATTACGTGTCTGTGCGTTGTTCAGATGTACGTCTGCCCTGTCTAATATCGATTTTACGTCCATCTACGTCGTATGTTTTTTAGTCCGTATGTTTTTAACAGATCTCAAGTACCGTTTACTGCTCAGTACAAGCTTGCACAACAGCAGGGATCGCTGCGAAACTGCTCTCCGAGCAGTAAATAAAATTATCTAGAAATTAAAAGTTCTTCTGCCTCGTAGGGTGTCTCCCGTTTGGCCATTTTCAGCACTTCGCCATTTCACCATTTCGGCCCATTTCCCCAACATTGTCAG